>NC_058082.1:386285740-386340740 GCF_014858855.1 Bufo gargarizans | reverse complement strand
GGGGGGCAGCGGTGGTTATGGGGGGGGGGGTTGACAGGGAGGGGGCCCCATGGATCAGTTTTGCACCGGGGCCCTATGGATTGTGTGTATGCCACTGGGTCAGACCACACATGGAGTACTGTGTACAGTTCTGGTCTCCTGTGAAGACATAGCAGAGCTGGAGAGGGTTCAGAGGGGGCCAACTTAAGTAATAACTGGAATGAGGGAACTACAGTACCCTGAAAGATTATCAAAATTAGGGTTATTCACTTTAGAAAAAAGACGACTGAGGGGAGATTTAATTACTATGTATAAATATATCAGGGGTCAGTACAGAGATCTCTCCCATCATCTATTTATCCCCAGGACTGTGACAAGTGGACATCCTCTGCACCTGGAGGAAAGAAGGTTTGTACTCAAATATAGAAGATGATTCTTTACGGTAAGATCAGTGAGACTATGGAACTCTCTGCCTGAGCAGGTGGTGATGGTGAGTTCACTAAAAGAGTTCAAGAGGGGCTTGGATATATTTCTGGAGTGTAATAATATTACAGGTTATAGCTACTAGAGAGGGGTCGTTGATTCAGAGAGTTATCTGATAACCTGAATGGAGTCGGGAAGGAATTTTTTTCCCCTTAAGTGGGGAAAATTGGCTTCTACCTTACAGTTTTTTTTTTGCCTTCCCCTGGATCAACTTGCAGGATAACAGGCTGAACTGGATGGACAAATGTCTTTTTAGGCCTTATATACTATGTTACTATGTAGGTGTCGAAGTGCTGGTCTATTCATTTAGTTTTAAATATTATATATCCAGTGAATGTGTTGCATATGTGACCATGTGGTGAGTATGTATACTTTGATGTATGTGTTAAGCATCTGTATTTAGGCATGTATGAAGTGTAGGTTTACATATCTGTATGGATGTATGTAGTGACTATATTCTGGAGAACATATGAGGTACTGTGGATGGACCACACTGTTGGAATATCATGACTAAAAATCAATCAGAAACATTTGTATGACAAGTGAAGTCATGCACAAGGCGTGTTGCTTTTACTTTGGTACACTCCACCTAGAAATAAATGATAAAAGGAAACAGAAGAGCGTTTGTCATGTAGTAATAACATCGCAATAGCACATCAACAACAACTCCTGTATCTGCTCTCCACTGTGTCTTAGTGTGTATTGCGACCCCAAAAAAAATCCGGAGGTAGCTGAGGGCTCGGAGCAGTGATCAGACCATGACAAGCAGTCTCTGATCACGTGATCGCCGTGATACACTTTATCCAGCGGAGATGCCTGCACTAAACTTTCTCCCTCATCTCATGTAAGAGAGGAGGGAGAAAGTCTCCGGTGCTAGAATCGGGTCCCCCAGCGCTTCAGGTCCTAAACTGGGTCCCGATCCTCACCCCCCCATCCCCCCTTACCCTCAAGGAAGATGGCGGCAGCTACCCGGCGCATGCGCAGACTTAAAGCCGGCCGCCGATGCTCACTGTAAGGTCTCTCTCCTCAGGAGAGGAGAGAGAAGTTCAAATTATGCCCCGATCGAGTCCCCCAGCACCCCATAAAAAAATGGCGCAGACATGCGCGCTGTTTACTGTGCTGAAGATTTGCCTTCAGCACAGTAACCATCAGAGACCAATAATAATGGTCCCTGATCATGTGGTCTCCATGATAAACCCCAATTATCTTTATTAGGGACCCTGTGTCGATCTGTTACTGGAGGTTAGTGGGTGTCAGTCAGTTGGTGGGTGTCAGTGAGTTGATGGGTGTCACTCCGTCAGTGGGTGTCAGTCATTTTTAGGGACGGTCAGTTATTTTAATTTCTTTCTGAGCTGTACAGAAAAAAAATGGCTCGGAGATTGTTAAGTGCGGAGCAGGCATACGAATTTCTCTGCTCTGACCACTCTGAATCTGGCATCGCTTCAGAGGCGGACATATTTTCAGATAGCGGGGCCTCCGATTCCTTCCCCAGACCCCATAGCTCTATGGTGATAGAAGTCCCCACCTCCTCTCATTCTCCACCCAGCGGTCCCGTCCCTTCTGCTATGCTGGTTCCAGCCACTTCATTCCCCCCCCCCCAGTACCCCAATTTTTATCCACTGCCCAAATTAATGTGGATGTTGGCAATTTTACCAATGTTACCATGTTGCCATGTTACCAATCATCGCTCTCACCTGAGAGATTCCGCCCAACTTATATCCTTGCTAAAAGACATCAAATGGGACTCAACTTATCGCTGGCTGACACTAGACGTAGGATCTCTATATTCCAAAATTCCACACAAGGCAGGTATCAATACATCTAAATATTATTTGGAAACCGATGAACAACTCTCCCCGAAACACAAAACATTTATCACAGAGGCCACCCGGTTTATCCTAACACATAATACATTCACATTTGAGAACTGCCTATACAGACAGCAGCACGGAACCGCTATGGGGACGTGTTTCGCGAAGAGTTATGCAAACTTATACATGGGACGCTTCGAGGATCTCTTTATATACAATGAACATCATTGGAAGGGTATGATCGTGTTCTATAAACGATACATTGACGACCTCATATCATCTGGAGAGGTAGTAACGAAGAGGACGAAGCATTCATTTCATACCTCAACACCAACACCTGGAATCTGACCTTTACAGCCAACATCTCTATCACTTCGATTGAATATTTAGGTCTACTCCTTTTTTCCGCAATTAAACCGTCCAAACAAAAAACTTTTTTTTAAAGTCGACAGAAACAATTACCTTGATTACAGAAGTGCACACTATAGAAAATGGAAAAATAATATACCATACAGCCAGTTCAAACGCATAAGGAGAAACTGTTCAACCAAAGAGGACTTCACCACACAAAGCCAAACCTTACGCAGCAGATTCCTGAAGAAAGGATATCCAAGCAAAATCAATGAGAACGCTGCTCCAGGGTGAATGCCCTAAGCCAAGAAGAATGCCTAGTGACCAAAAACAAAACAAAGGAAACTGAAAACCCCAACCATTATAGAACATCATTAATCACCACCTACAACTCCAACCATGACACCCTAAGGGGAATCCTGTCGAAACATTGGCATATTCTAGCCAATGATCCATGCCTCAAACCAAAAATACCGCAGAGACCAAAAATCATATTTAGAAAAGCAAAATCTCTGAAAAACATTCTGGCCCCAAGTAAACTAAAGAAGAAGAAACCAGCCCTCACCAGCAAGATCAGCTGGTGCCCTGATCCCGTGGGCAGCTTCAAGTGCGGCAACACTCTATGCAAATGCTGCAGCAACATTTCCAACAAAATCTGAACCTTCAGGAGCAATCACACCGGCGAGGAATTCCAGATCAAAAGTTTGATAAATTGTTCCACTTCATACGTGATATACCTCTTGGAATGCGAATGTAGCCTGCAGTATGTCGGCCAGACCATCCAGGCCCTAAGAGAAAGCATTAATAAACACCTGTCAAACATCACCAAAGGATATCTAAAACACAGCGTCTCTAGACACTACCTAGCTACCCATAACCAGGACCCCTCAAGATTATCCATCACTCCATTGGAACATATCGAGGCCCATCGCCCGGATAGATACAGAACTCTTCAAAGACGCAAGATGTTCTGGATCTTCAAGCTCCATACTCTTGAACCCAACGGACTCAACGAAAGCATAGAAAATCAGTGCTTCTAATATTACTATCCCGTGCCTATACGCCCCATACAGTCTGACCCACCCTTACCAATCAACTAACCACCATCCATTCCCCCCCCCCCTTTTTTTTTTTTTTTCTTCTTCCTTTTTTCTTCTTCCTCCTCTCATCAGATGTGCCACCTCTAGAAAAGCAGCACTCCATCTCCATACAGACATACAGTACAGACCAAAAGTTTGGACACACCTTCTCATTCAAAGAGTTTTCCTTATTTTCATGACTATGAAAATTGTAGATTCACACTGAAGGCATCAAAACTATGAATTAACACATGTGGAATTATATACATAACACAAAAGTGTGAAACAACTGAAAATATGTCATATTCTAGGTTCTTCAATGTAGCCACCTTTTGCTTTGTTTACTGCTTTGCACACTCTTGACATTCTCTTGATGAGCTTCAAGAGGTAGATACACAGCTGATAGTCCTACTGAATAGACTGTTAGAATTTGTATTATGGCAAGAAAAAAGCAGCTAAGTAAAAAAAACGAGTGGCCATCATTTCTTTAAGAAATGAAGGTCAGTCAGTCCGAAAAATTGGGAAAACGTTGAAAGTGTCCCCAAGTGCAGTCACAAAAACCATCAAGCCCTACAAAGAAACTGGCTCACATGCGGACCGCCCCAGGAAAGGAAGATAAGTTCATCCGAGTCACTAGCCTCAGAAATCGCAGGTTAACAGCAGCTCAGATTAGAGACCAGGTCAATGCCACACAGAGTTCTAGCAGAAGACACATCTCTAGAACAACTGTTAAGAGGAGACTGTGTGAATCAGGCCTTCATGGTAGAATATCTGCTAGGAAACCACTGCCAAGGACAGGCAACAAGCAGAAGAGACTTGTTTGGGCTAAAGAACACAAGGAATGGCCATTAGACCACTAGAAATCTGTGCTTTGGTCTGATGAGTCCAAATTTGAGATCTTTGGTTCCAACCACTGTTTCTTTGTGCGATGCAGAAAAGGTGAAGGGATGGACTCTACATGCCTGGTTCCCACTGTGAAGCATAGTGGGGGAGGAGGTGTGATGGTGTGGGGGTGCTTTGCTGGTGACATAGTTTGGGATTTATTCAAAATTGAAGGCATACTGAACCAGCATGGCTACCACAGCATCTTGCAGCGGCATGCTATTCCATCTGGTTTGCATTTAGTTGGACCATCTTTTATTTTTCAATAGGCCAATGACCCCAAACACACCTTCAGGCTGTGTAAGGGCTATTTAACCATGAAGGAGAGTGATGGGGTGCTGCGCCAGATGACCTGGCCTCCACAGTCACTGGACCTGAACCCAATCGAGATGGTTTGGGGTGAGCTGGACCGCAGAGTGAAGGCAAAAGGGCCAACAAGTGCTAAGCATCTCTGGGAACTCCTTCAAGACTGTTGGAAGACCATTTCAGGTGACTACCTCTTGAAGCTCATCAAGAGAATGCCAAGAGTGTGCAAAGCAGTAATCAAAGCAAAAGGTGGCTACTTTGAAGAACCTAGAATATGACATATTTTCAGTTGTTTCACACTTTTTTGTTATGTATATAATTCCACATGTGTTAATTCATAGTTTTGATGCCTTCAGTGTAAATCTACAATTATTATAGTCATGAAAATAAATAAAACTCTTTGAATGAGAAGGTGTGTCCAAACTTTTGGTCTGTACTGTACTACCATTCCCATCCTTCCCTACCATCCCTGACTCCCTCCCTTATACAACCCATCAAATTTGATCACATTACACACCCCTTTTATACCCACATCATCCCACAAGCCCCTGGCATCCACCCAATTCCGGTCACCACCATTATACAGCCCCAACACCATTATACTATCCCAACCGTTTTAACCACAATCATACCCTTTGATCATTTACATTGCTCAGACTACTGTAACAACTATATGTTTTTTCAGACTTGATAAAGGGGTCCTGAGTACCCCAAAAATTGTCATCTTTTCAAAATAAAAAAAATCTTGTATCCAAGCTCGGGTTGGGATTTGTACCTTATGTCCTTCGGCTCGCCGCACGAATCCAGTGCAGACGAGGCCTTTTTATATATTCAAATTCCCACCCAAGGGGCTGTTTGGCCCCCGCCCAGGGTCGTCTCGAACACCATCCGGCAGCACCAACCCAGACAACCTCCACTCTTCAAACCTCCCTCCACTAAGGTTGCACCACAGTCAGTGCAAACCAAACCAGGTGAGTAATTTCACTCATCCTGGTTAGGGGGAAGGGACATCAATTTGTTTGCCCTCACCTATGAGCGCCTTCTCTCCTCTCTTGGCCATCTGATCTCATAAAGGAAACAGGTTCTTAGCAATAACCAAAGACAATGATCTTTCCCAACTGGTTCAGGACCCGATTAGAGGGACGGCCATTCTAGCTGGCTGACACTGGTTTTAACCAATAGATCTGACAGAACCAATAGACCTGACAGAACAACAGATGTGCAGGTTGGGGGACACCTGGGAAATAGTGACCATAAAGTAATAACCTTCCAATTATCATTCAAAAGAGTGTTTCTTCAGGGAGGAACAAAAATACCAAACTTCAAAAAAGCAAGAGAGTGATGAGGAGAAAGCAAAGCTATTAAATATGTTTCTCCACTGTATTCAGTGAAGAAAATAAACTTTCAGATGAAATGCAGAATGTAAAAGTTCCCCATTATACGGGCCCTGCCTGACCCAGGAAGAAGTACAGCAGCATCTTAAAAAGATCAAAATAGACAAATCGACCACAGGGCCGGTGCTACCATAAGGCAGACCAAGCGGCCGCCTTAGGGCGCACCCTGGGGGAGGGCGGAAAAATGTGACATGGAGGGGGAGAAATGTGACATGGAGGGCTGATGTGACATAGGGGGGTGATTTGACATGGAGGGGGAGAAATGCGACATGGGGGTCTGATGGCTGACATTGGGGGCTGATGGCTGGGGGATCTGTTCTGATCCGAGGTCTGATTAACATTGGGGGTCTGATAGGGGCTGTGAGCGGAGGTCTGATTAACATTGGGGGTCTGATTGCTGGTCTGACCTGAGGTGTAATGGAAAATATTTTTTTCTTATTATCCTCCTCTAAAACCTAGGTGTGTCTTAGAGGGCGAAAAATATGGTCCTTAAACCAGCCATTGTCTGAAGCAGAGAGAAGATACCAGGACCACAGAGAGGAGAAGCGTGGTGGGGGGGCGCCAAAATGTAGCTTCGCTTGTGTTGGCAAAAATCCTTGCACCGGCCCTGATCGACCAGATGGCATACACCCTTTCTGATATTTAAGGACTCTATACTGACAGTATATAGCTACCGATTGATCTGGATAGATTGGAGGATTGGGCAGAGAAGTGGCAGATGAGGTTTAACACTGACAAATGTAAGGTTATGCACGTGGGTACGAATAATGCAAGTCACCCGTACATACTAAATGGTAAAACACTGGGTAGCACTGACATGGAAAAGGACATAGGAATTTTAGTGAACAGCAAACTAAGCTGTAAAAACCAGTGTCAGCCAGCTGCTGCCAAGGCCAATAAGGTAATGGGTTGCATCAAAAGGGGCATAGATGCCCGTGATGAGAACATAGTCCTACCAATTTACAAATCACCGGTCAGACCACACATGGAGTACTGTGTACACTTCTGGTCTCCTGTGAAGACATAGCAGAGCTGGAGAGGGTTCAGAGGGGGCCAACTAAAGTAATAACTGGAATGAGGGAACTACAGTACCCTGAAAGATTATCAAAATTAGGGTTATTCATTTTATAAAAAAGACGACTGAGGGGAGATTTAATTACTATGTATAAATATATCAGGGGTCAGTACAGAGATCTCTCCCATCATCTATTTATCCCCAGGACTGTGACAAGGGGACATCCTCTGCGCCTGAAGGAAAGAAGGTTTGTACTCTCTGCCTGAGCAGGTAGTGATGGTGAGTTCACTAAAAGAGTTCATGTGCTCTGTAAAAAAAAAATCTTTCTTTAACCACTTACGCTAGGTGAAACCCCCTTCATGACCAGAGCACTTTTTACACTTCGGCACTACACTACTTTCACCGTCTATCGCTCGGTCATTCAACTTACCATACAAATGAATTTTACCTCCTTTTCTTCTCACTAATAGAGCTTTCATTTGGTGGTATTTCATTGCTGCTGGCATTTTCACTTTTTTTGTTATTAATCAAAATGTAACGATTTTTTTGCAAAAAAATGACATTTTTCACTTTCAGCTGTAAAATTTTGTAAATAAAACGACATCCATATATACATTTTTCGCCAAATTTATTGTTCTACATGTCTTTGATAAAAAAAAGAAATGTTTGGGCAAAAAAATAAAATGGTTTGGGTAAAAGTTATAGCATTTACAAACTATGGTACAAAAATGTGAATTTCCGCTTTTTGAAACAGCTCTGACTTTCTAAGCACCTGTCATGATTCCTGAGGTTCTACAATGCCCAAACAGTAGAAAACCCCCACAAATGACCCCATTTCAGAAAGTAGACACCCTAAGGTATTCGCTGATGGGCATAGTGAGTTCATAGAACTTTTTATTTTTTGTCACAAGTTAGCGGAAAATGATGATGATTTTATTTTTTTTATTTTTTCTTACAAAGTCTCATATTCCACTAACTTGCGACAAAAAATAAAAAATTCTAGGAACTCACCATGCCCCTCACAGAATACCTTGGGGTGTCTTCTTTCCAAAATGGGGTCACTTGTGGGGTAGTTATACTGCCCTGGCAATTTAGGGGCCCAAATGTGTGAGAAGAACTTTGCAATCAAAATGTGTAAAAAATGACCGGTGAAATCCAAAAGGTGCACTTTGGAATATGTGCCCCTTTGCCCACCTTGGCAGCAGAAAAGTGTGACAGATCTGGTATCGCCGTACTCAGGAGAAGTTGGGGAATGTGTTTTGGGGTGTCATTTTACATATACCCATGCTGGGTGAGAAAAATATCTTGGTCAAATGCCAACTTTGTATAACAAAATGGGAAAAGTTGTCTTTTGCCAAGATATTTCTCTCATCCAGCATGGGTATATGTAAAATGACACCCCAAAACACATTCCCCAACTTCTCCTGAGTACGGCGATACCAGATGTGTCACACTTTTTTGCTGCCAAGGTGGGCAAAGGGGCACATATTCCAAAGTGCACCTTTCAGATTTTGCAGGCCATTTTTTACACATTTTGATTGCAAGGTACTTCTCACACATTTGGGCCCCTAAATTGCCAGGGCAGTATAACTACGCCACAAGTGACCCCATTTTGGAAAGAAGACACCCCAAGGTATTCCGTGAGGGGCACTGCGAGTTCCTAGAATTTTTTATTTTTTGTCACAAGTTAGCGGAAAATGATGATTTTTTTTTTCTCTTTTTAACTTACAAAGTCTCATATTCCACTAACTTGCGACAAAAAATAAAAAATTCTAGGAACTCGCCATGCCCCTCACGGAATACCTTGGGGTGTCTTCTTTCCAAAATGGGGTCACTTGTGGCGTAGTTATACTGCCCTGGCAATTTAGGGGCCCATATGTGTGAGAAGTACTTTGCAATCAAAATCTGTAAAAAATGACCGGTGAAATCCGAAAGGTGCACTTGGCATCAAAAAAGTGTCACACATCTGGTATCGCCGTACTCAGGAGAAGTTGGGGAATGTGTTTTGGGGTGTCATTTTACATATACCCATGCTGGGTGAGAGAAATATCTTGGCAAAAGACAACTTTTCCCATTTTTTTATACAAAGTTGGCATTTGACCAAGATATTTTTCTCACCCAGCATGGGTATATGTAAAATGACACCCCGAAACACATTCCCCAACTTCTCCTGAGTACGGCGATACCAGATGTGTGACACTTTTTTGCAGCCTAGATGCGCAAAGGGGCCCAAATTCCTTTTAGGAGGGCATTTTTAGACATTTGGATCCCAGACTTCTTCTCACGCTTTAGGGCCCCTAAAAAGCCAGGGCAGTATAACTACCCCACATGTGACCCCACTTTGGAAAGAAGACACCCAAGGTATCCAATGAGGGGCCTGGCAAGTTCATAGAATTTTTTTTTTTTTTGCATAAGTTAGCGGAAATTATTATTATTTTTTTCTCACAAAGTCTCACTTTCCGCTAACTTAGGACAAAAATTTAAATCTTTCATGGACTCAATATGCCCCTCAGCAAATACCTTGGGGTGTCTTCTTTCCAAAATGGGGTCAGTTGTGGGGTGTTTGTACTGCCCTGGCATTTGAGGGTCTCCGCAATCATTACATGTATGGCCAGCATTAGGAGTTTCTGCTATTCTCCTTATATTGAGCATACAGGTAATGAGATTTTTTTTTCCGTTCAGCCTCTGGGCTGAAAGAAAAAAATGAACGGCACAGATTTCTTCATTCGCATCGATCAATGTGGATGAAAAAATCTCTGCCAAAAAAAAAAAATGGAGGGGAAAGGCGTCTGCCAGGACATAGGAGCTCCGCCCTACATCCATACCCACTTAGCTCGTATGCCCTGGCAAACCATATTTCTCCATTCACATCAATCGATGTGGATGAATAAATCATTGCCGGGATTTTTATTTTTATTTTTTATATATATATACAAAGTGCTTGCCAAAGCATAGGAACGCCGCCTCCTCCTCAGCTCGTATGCCTCGGCAAACGTATCTGTCACTGCAGAGGAGAAAATCCCGTCTTGCAGCGCCGCATACACCGACTTGCGTGTAATCTGACAGCAGCGCAATGCTTCTGTCAGAATGCACATCGGTGCTGCAGCTAGTCAATCGGTTGGTCCACCTGGAAGGTAAAAAAGAAAAAAAAAAAAAAAAGAAAAAACCAGGCCGCAACGCAATAATTTTTATTAACTTTGCAACAGAACATATAAACTTTAACTTTTTTAACTGAACATTAACGTGTTTGCTTACTGGTGTGTTTTTTTTTTTTTTTTTTTTTTTTTTTTTACCTTTATAGAACAAACCTCTCCTTCCCCATGGGTCAAACCTCCCCTTCCCCAATGTGCAAAGCGCAAATCGCCCAAAGATGTGGCGAAGTGCGTTATGCACTTTGTCCCATGTGAAAGGAGACGTTTGCAGCAGCAGTGAGTGAATGGGCCCTAATAGCCCTGTGTGCCTATCCTGGTGAGATGATCCCTATGCTAATAGTGTACCTGTGAGTGGTACTTCCGGAAACACTCTCCAAAGCATAGGGCAGGGTGGTCCGGACAGTCAGGACAGAAATAGCGGGTGTCACGCCTTATTCCACTCCTGCTACAGACACAACATCTTTTTCGGGGTGACTGTTGGGTTGAGGTACCAGGAACAACATTGGGGAAATGTTGCTCGTGTAGACGGCTAACTACACTGGTGGGTTGGGGCCACGGAACCTCCTGGATACAGGAGGTTCTCGATGATCTCTTCCTGAAATTTGAGGAAGGATCCAGTTCTCCCAGCCTTACTGTAGAGAACAAAACTATTGTACAGAGCCAATTGAATTAAATATACAGACACCTTCTTATACCAGCGTCTGGTGCGTCGGGAAACTAAATACGGAGACAACATCTGGTCATTGAAGTCGACCCCTCCCATGTGGAGGTTATAGTCGTGGACTGAGAGGGGCTTTTCAATGACACGGGTTGCTCGCTCAATTTGTATTGTCGTGTCTGCGTGAATGGAGGAGAGCATGTAAACGTCACGCTTGTCTCTCCATTTCACCGCGAGCAGTTCTTCGTTACACAGTGCGGTCCTCTGCCCCCTTGCAAGACGGGTGGTAACGAGCCGTTGGGGGAAGGCCGCGCGACTAGTTCGGTACCACAGGCGCCAATCCGTTCTAGAAACAAATGCCTAAAGAGGGCCACACTTGTGTAAAAATTGTCCACATAAAGATGGTACCCCTTGCCGAATAAGGGTGACACCAAGTCCCAAACTGTCTTCCCACTGCTCCCCAGGTAGTCAGGGCAACCGACTGGATCCAGGGTCTGATCTTTTCCCTCATAGACCCGAAATTTGTGGGTATAGCCTGTGGCCCTTTCACAGAGCTTATACAATTTGACCCCATACCGGGCGCGCTTGCTTGGGATGTATTGTTTGAAGCCAAGGCGCCCGGTAAAATGTATCAGGGACTCGTCTATGCAGATGTTTTGCTCTGGGGTATAAATATCTGCAAATTTCTGGTTGAAATGGTCTATGAGGGGCCGAATTTTGTGGAGCCGGTCAAAAGCAGGGTGGCCCCTGGGACGGGAGGCGGTGTTGTCACTAAAGTGCAGGAACCACAGGATGGCCTCAAAACATGCCCTGGACATGGCAGCAGAGAACATGGGCATGTGATGAATCGGGTTCGTGGACCAATATGACCGCAATTCATGCTTTTTTGTCAGGCCCATGTTGAGGAAGAGGCCCAGAAAAGTTAAGTTCGGAAACTTGGACTGGTTTCCACCGGAAAGGCTGGGCATAAAAGCTTCCCGGGTTAGCGGTGATAAATTGTGTGGCATACCTGTTTGTTTCGGCCACAACTATGTCTAAAAGCTCCGCAGTCAAGAACAGCTCAAAAAATCCCAGGGCCGAACCGATCTGAGCCGTCTCAACCCGAACTCCAGACTGGGCAGTGAAAGGGAAAACTACAGGTGCAGCTGAAGTTGGGGACTGCCAATCAGGGTTTGCCAGCACCTCTGGGATTCTAGGGGCTCTACGGGCACGTCTTTGCGGTGGCTGCGACGGGGTCACTACTGCACGTGCCACCGTACCAGCTTCAACTGCCCTTCTGGTGCTCGCTACTTCACCAGGTTGTACGGCAGTGCTGGTACTAGGTCCAGAGAGGGCTGGGCTGCTGGTGTATGCCTCACCATGTAATCCGACAGCACCAGCCCCGCTCTGCTGCTCTTGAAGCGGATCCTGCGCAACCTGCGGTCTAGCGACACGGGGCCGGGTACGCCTGCTGCTATCAGGGACCTCAGCCTCCCCGTCCGAACTTTGGGTCAGAGAGCCACTGCTTTCTACAGGTTCGTATTCTGACCCGCTGGATTCATCAGATGAGGGTTCCCACTCCTCATCCGACTGGGTCAGAAGCCTGTAGGCCTCTTCAGAAGAATACCCCCTGTTAGACATGTGGGCAACTAAATTTAGGGGTATTCCATGAGACTACCCAAGAAAAAAAAAGCAAGCCTGTCTTACAAAGGGGAGGCTAGCGAAGTACCGGAGGCCGCTGCGGTTGATAAAAAATATCAAAACTGATTTTGCAGTGACTGATAAGCAGTGATCTAAAAAAAATTTTTTTTTTGTCACTGCGGTCGGGCGGGTGTGGGCGAACGCACGTGTGGGCGACCGATCAGGCCTGATCGGGCAAACACTGCGTTTTGGGTGGAGGGCGAACTAAAGTGACACTAGTACTATTATAGATCTGACCGTGATCAGTTTTGATCACTTCCAGATACTATAAAAGTACAAATGCTGATTAGCGATATGCTAGTCAGCGAATAACGGACTGCGGTGCGGTGGGCTGGGCGCTAACTGATCGCTAACTACCTAACCAAGGGACCTAAACTATACCTAAAACCTAACGGTCAATAACAGTGAAAAAAAAAAGTGACAGTTTGCACTGATCACTTTTTTCTTTTCACTTGTGATTGACAGGGGTGAACAAAGGGGTGATCAAAGGGTTAATTGGGGTTCAGGGGGGTGATCAGGGGCTATAGTGTAGTGTTTGGTGTACTCACTGTGAAGCCTGCTCCTCTGCTGGATCCAACCGACGAAAAGAACCAGCAGAGGAGCAGGCAGCCATATAACAGATCATATTTACAAATATGATCTGCTATCTGGCACTTTGATTGGATTTTTAAAAAATCAGCAACCTGCCAGCCACGATCATTGGCTGGCAGGTTGCTGACGAAATACTTCTGTGCGAAATGCCGGCGCGAACTGCGCATGCGCGCGCGCATAGTCGCGTCATCTCGCGTCTCGCGAGATGACGCGTATATGCGTGACTGTGCGCAGCGCTGCCACCTCCGGACCGCACATCTGCGTTAGGCGGTCCGGAGGTGGTTAAATTGACACTTTTGTGTAAAAAATGAAAATAATTTTTTTTTTCACCTTCTTAGCATTAATTTCTTTAAAAAAAAATAGGGGGTCAAAAAACTCATTACACCCATAGATAAATACGTTAAGGGGCCTAGTTTTTAAAATGGGTTCACTTTTGGGGGGTTCTATTATTCTGACACTTTTAAACCTTGCAAACTTGGCTTGTTGCAGGAAAAAATCTGTACTTCAAAAATTTTAAAATTTATGTTAAAATGTAAAGTCTCCTAAATAAAAAGTTAAAAATGTTGTGATGAGCCAAAATAAAGTAAAGATGTGGAAATATTTTTCTGATAAAAAAATATTGAATAGTATTTATGTATGTATATGAAATATTGCAGTTGAAAATAAGAAAATGTGCCAATTTTTACAAATTTTCATAAATTTTCACTTTTTTAATAAAGATACACATATTTTATCGGTAGATTTTTACCACCTAAGTAAAGTACCATATATGATGAGAAAACAATGTCAGAATTACTTTGATGTGTAATATCGTTACAAAGTTATTCTAAGCTAAAATGACACATGTCAGATTTCCAAAATTTGGCTTGGGGGTTAAAAAGGAGCAAAACGATTAGTCAGAATAGAACTTCAACCCGAATTTTTGAAAATAATTTTATTCAGTATAATCAGAATTTGTTCACATTCATTTGGGTAGAATTTTCTTATAGATAAAGAGGGAATTTCCAGAGATTTTTAAACACTTTCAACTTGGGCACCCGAATTGAGTTTCTTGGTAGAATTCGGATGAATTGAACTGAAACAAATTTTAATACATTCACATATCTGTACATTCACTCTTGGTCAAAGACTGAAACCACAAAACATCGAGGGTAATGGGGTAAACACAACGGTGTAGTAATATATGCATATGTAGACAAAAATATATTCTTTCACCTGGAAAAGTCATGCAACCAATGAGGACAACCCCATGACATACATCTTACCAAGAATCCAATGGTACTGAAAGCAAGTTGTCATCTAAGAGTAACCTTCCATTAAACAATACATAGGTTGAGGGTATTTGTGAAGTGCATAATCTTTATTAAAAACACCTGCATAACTCTTTTTGGTTCACAATAAAAACTTTTTCACAGGTAATTACGCCTGCTGAGCTTCCACATCGTTCCCAAAGGACAAATTCTCCACACGAGTGACTTTGCAGAACTCCCCTTCTCCCTGGCTGTGATGCTCTCCGCTGTGATTGGATTGCGGCACAGCCAGGAAGAAGGAGACGCCCATTGAGAAATCCTGGCATCTCCCACTCATTGTACTGATGCCCAGGATTGGCATACTGAGCGGGAAAACTACAAGGGAACACAGGGAGGCACAGAAGCGATATTTTAAAAAGTCAGGCAGGGTGGCAGCATCACCTAGGGGGGTACCTAGCAAGTAAGGTATTTATCTCAATTAATAAAACGGTTGAAAAAATACATAAATTCAACCAAGTAATAGGTGGGGATGCAAATTGTAGAAAAAGGGGAGCGAGACCCAGATTTCTACACATTTTCATAAGAAAAATAAGTTGCAGATTAGGGATGAGCGAACCCGAACTCGAACTCTATAGTTCGGGTTCGTACCGAATTTTGGGGTGTCCGTGACACGGACCCGAACCCGGACATTTTCGTAAAAGTCCGGGTTCGGGTTCGGTGTTCGTCGCTTTCTTGGCGCTTTTTGAAAGGCTGCAAAGCAGCCAATCAACAAGCGTCATACTACTTGCCCCAAGAGGCCATCACGGCCATGCCTACTATTGGCATGGCTGTGATTGGCCAGAGCACCATGTGACCCAGCCTCTATTTAAGCTGGAGTCACATAGCGCCGCCCCGCCCGTCACTCTGCTCTGATCAGCATAGGGAGAGGTTGCGGCTGCGACAGTAGGGCGAGATTAGGCAGATTAACTCCTCCAAAGGACTTGATTAATTGATCGATCTGCAGCTGTGGATCATTGAGCTGCTGATACTCAATTGCTCACTGTTTTTAGGCTGCCCAGACCGTTTGTCAGTCACTTTTTTCTGGGGTGATCGGCGGCCATTTTGTGTCTTGTGGTGCGCCAGCACAAGCTGCGACCAAGTGCATTTAACCCTCGATGGTGTGGTTGTTTTTTGGCTAAAGCCTACATCAGGGTGAAGCTGTCACACCAAATGCATTTAACCAGCAATCGTCTGTTTATTTTTTGGCCATATACTACATCAGGGGCAAGCTGCGCCTGTCACCAAGTGCATTTAACCCTCAATGGTGTGGTTGTTTTTTGGCTAAAGCCTACATCAGGGTGAAGCTGTCACACCAAGTGCATTTAACCAGCAATAGTCTGTTTATTTTTTGGCCATATACTACATCAGGGGAAAGCTGCGCCTGTCACCAAGTGCATTTAACCCTCAATGGTGTGGTTGTTTTTTGGCTGAAGCCTACATCAGGGTGAAGCTGTCACACCAAGTGCATTTAACCAGCAATAGTCTGTTTATTTTTTGGCCATATACTACATCAGGGGCAAGCTGCGCCTGTCACCAAGTGCATTTAACCCTCAATGGTGTGGTTGTTTTTTGGCTAAAGCCTACATCAGGGTGAAGCTGTCACACCAAGTGCATTTAACCAGCAATAATTTATTTTTTGGCCATATACTACATCAGGGGCAAGCTGCGCCTGTCACCAAGTGCATTTAACCCTCAGTAGTGTGGTTGGTCAAGCTGTCACACCAAGTGCATTTAACCAGCAATAGTCTGTTTATTTTTTGGCCATATACTACATTAGGGGCAAGCTGTGCCTGTCACCAAGTGCATTTAACCCTCAGTAGTGTGGTTGGTCAAGCTGTCACACCAAGTGCATTTAACCAGCAATAGTCTGTTTATTTTTTGGCCATATACTACATCAGGGGCAAGCTGCGCCTGTCACCAAGTGCATTTAACCCTCAATGGTGTGGTTGTTTTTTGGCTAAAGCCTACATCAGGGTGAAGCTGTCACACCAAGTGCATTTAACCAGCAATAGTCAGTTTATTTTTTGGCCATATACTACATCAGGGGCAAGCTGCGCCTGTCACCAAGTGCATTTAACCCTCCGTAGTGTGGTTGGTCGAGCTGTCACGCCAAGTGCATTTAACCAGCAATAGTCTGTTTACTTTTTTTGGCCATATACTACATCAGGGGCAAGCTACGCCTGTCACCAAGTGCATTTAACCCTCAATGGTGTGGTTGTTTTTTGGCTGAAGCCTACATCAGGGTGAAGCTGTCACACCAAGTGCATTTAACCAGCAATAGTCTGTTTATTTTTTGGCCATATACTACATCAGGGGCAAGCTGCGCCTGTCACCAAGTGCATTTAACCCTCAATGGTGTGGTTGTTTTTTGGCTAAAGCCTACATCAGGGTGAAGCTGTCACACCAAGTGCATTTAACCAGCAATAGTCAGTTTATTTTTTGGCCATATACTACATCAGGGGCAAGCTGCGCCTGTCACCAAGTGCATTTAACCCTCAGTAGTGTGGTTGGTCAAGCTGTCACACCAAGTGCATTTAACCAGCAATAGTCTGTTTATTTTTTGGCCATATACTACATCAGGGGCAAGCTGTGCCTGTCACCAAGTGCATTTAACCCTCAGTAGTGTGGTTGGTCAAGCTGTCACACCAAGTGCATTTAACCAGCAATAGTCTGTTTATTTTTTGGCCATATACTACATCAGGGGCAAGCTGCGCCTGTCACCAAGTGCATTTAACCCTCAATGGTGTGGTTGTTTTTTGGCTAAAGCCTACATCAGGGTGAATCTGTCACACCAAGTGCATTTAACCAGCAATAGTCAGTTTATTTTTTGGCCATATACTACATCAGGGGCAAGCTGCGCCTGTCACCAAGTGCATTTAACCCTCCGTAGTGTGGTTGGTCGAGCTGTCACGCCAAGTGCATTTAACCAGCAATAGTCTGTTTACTTTTTTTGGCCATATACTACATCAGGGGCAAGCTGCGCCTGTCACCAAGTGCATTTAACCCTCAATGGTGTGGTTGTTTTTTGGCTGAAGCCTACATCAGGGTGAAGCTGTCACACCAAGTGCATTTAACCAGCAATAGTCTGTTTATTTTTTGGCCATATACTACATCAGGGGCAAGCTGCGCCTGTCACCAAGTGCATTTAACCCTCAATGGTGTGGTTGTTTTTTGGCTAAAGCCTACATCAGGGTGAAGCTGTCACACCAAGTGCATTTAACCAGCAATAGTCAGTTTATTTTTTGGCCATATACTACATCAGGGGCAAGCTGCGCCTGTCACCAAGTGCATTTAACCCTCAGTAGTGTGGTTGGTCAAGCTGTCACACCAAGTGCATTTAACCAGCAATAGTCTGTTTATTTTTTGGCCATATACTACATCAGGGGCAAGCTGTGCCTGTCACCAAGTGCATTTAACCCTCAGTAGTGTGGTTGGTCAAGCTGTCACACCAAGTGCATTTAACCAGCAATAGTCTGTTTATTTTTTGGCCATATACTACATCAGGGGCAAGCTGCGCCTGTCACCAAGTGCATTTAACCCTCAATGGTGTGGTTGTTTTTTGGCTAAAGCCTACATCAGGGTGAAGCTGTCACACCAAGTGCATTTAACCAGCAATAGTCAGTTTATTTTTTGGCCATATACTACATCAGGGGCAAGCTGCGCCTGTCACCAAGTGCATTTAACCCTCAGTAGTGTGGTTGGTCGAGCTGTCACGCCAAGTGCATTTAACCAGCAATAGTCTGTTTATTTTTTGGCCATATACTACATCAGGGGCAAGCTGCGCCTGTCACCAAGTGCATTTAACCCTCAATGGTGTGGTTGTTTTTTGGCTAAAGCCTACATCAGGGTGAAGCTGTCACGCCAAATGCATTTAACCAGCAATCGTCTGTTTATTTTTTGGCCATATACTAAATCAGGGGCAAGCTGTGCCTGTCACCAAGTGCATTTAACCCTCAGTAGTGTGGTTGGTCAAGCTGTCACACCAAGTGCATTTAACCATCAATAGTGTGGTTATTTTTTGGCCATATCCCAGTCTAATTCTGTCAGTAAACGTATACCTGTCACCCAGCGCCTAAATACAAGGCCTCAAGTTTATATCCAGCTAAATCTGTCGTTACTGGTGTGGCTGGTCAAGTTATTTAGTGTCTGTCAAAGCACATTTTTTGTTCTGGGTTGATATACAATGCCCAATTTAGCAATTTCATAATTTAGTGGTTTCTGCTGTATCAGAGCTATTTGAAATCTATCCCTAAAAGGGTATATCATATTCAAGGTGCACATAGGGTCATTCAGAATAACTTCACACACCCGCTACTGTGCATTTCCAAGTCTAATTCTGTCAGTAAACGTATACCTGTCACCCAGCACCTAAATACAAGGCCTCAAATTTATATCCAGCTAAATCTGTCGTTACTGCTGTAGCTGGGCAAGTTATTTAGTGTCCATCAAAGCACAGTTTTTGTTCTGGGTTGAAATGCAATTCCCAATTTAGCAATTTCATAATTTAGTGGTTTCTGCTGTATCAGAGCTATTTGAAATCTATCCCGAAAAGGGTATATCATATTCAAGGTGCACATAGGGTCATTCTGAATAACTTCACACACCCGCTACTGTGCATTTCCAAGTCTAATTCTGTCAGTAAACCTATACCTGTCACCCAGCGCCTAAATACTAGGCCTCAAATTTATATCCTGCTAAATCTGTCGTTACTGCTGTACTGTTGTGTCTGGGCAAGTTATTTAGTGTCCGTCCAAGCACAGTTTTTGTTCTGGGTTGAAATACAATTCCCAATTTAGCAATTTCCTAATTTAGTGGTTTCTGCTGTATCAGAGCTATTTGAAATCTATCCCTAAAAGGGTATATCATATTCAAGGTGCACATAGGGTCATTCAGAATAACTTTACACACCCGCTACTGTGCATTTCCAAGTCTAATTCTGTCAGTAAACCTATACCTGTCACCCAGCGCCTAAATACTAGGCCTCAAATTTATATTCAGCTGAATTTGAATACAATACATTGGGCCAAATAATATTTTTGTTGTTGTGGTGAACGATAACAATGAGGAAAACATCTAGTAAGGGACGCAGACGTGGACATGGTCGTGGTGGTGTTAGTGGACCCTCTGGTGCTGGGAGAGGACGTGGCCGTTCTGCCACATCCACACATCCTAGTGTACCAACTACCTCAGGTCCCAGTAGCCGCCAGAATTTACAGCGATATATGGTGGGGCCCAATGCCGTTCTAAGGATGGTAAGGCCTGAGCAGGTACAGGCATTAGTCAATTGGGTGTCCGACAGTGGATCCAGCACGTTCACATTATCTCCCACCCAGTCTTCTGCAGAAAGCGCACAGATGGCGCCTGAAAACCAACCCCATCAGTCTGTCACATCACCCCCATGCATATCAGGGAAACTGTCTGAGCCTCAAGTTATGCAGCAGTCTCTTATGCTGTTTGAAGACTCTGCTGGCAGGGTTTCCCAAGGGCATCCACCTAGCCCTTCCCCAGCGGTGGAAGACATAGAATGCACTGACGCACAACCACTTATGTTTCCTGATGATGAGGACATGGGAATACCACCTCAGCAAGTCTCTGATGATGACGAAACACAGGTGCCAACTGCTGCGTCTTTCTGCAGTGTGCAGACTGAACAGGAGGTCAGGGATCAAGACTGGGTGGAAGACTATGCAGGGGACGATGAGGTCCTAGACCCCACATGGAATGAAGGTCGTGCCACTGACTTTCACAGTTCGGAGGAAGAGGCAGTGGTGAGACCGAGCCAACAGCGTAGCAAAAGAGGGAGCAGTGGGCAAAAGAAAGCAGAACACCCGCCGCCAAGAGACTCCGCCTGCTACTGACCGCCGCGATCTGGGACCGAGCACCCCAAAGGCAGCTTCAAGGAGTTCCCTGGCATGGCACTTCTTCAAACAATGTGCTGACGACAAGACACGAGTGGTTTGCACGCTGTGCCATCAGAGCCTGAAGCAAGGCATTAACGTTCTGAATCTTAGCACAATCTGCATGACCAGGCACCTGCATGCAAAGCATGAACTGCAGTGGAGTAAACACCTTAAAAACAAGGAAGTCACTCAGGCTCCCCCTGCTACCTCTTCTGCTGCTGCCGCCTCGGCCTCTTCTGCTGCTGCCACGTCGGCCTCTTCCTCCGCCTCTGGAGGAACGTTGGCACCTGCCGCCCAGCAAACAGGGGATGTACCACCAACACCACCTCCATCACCAAGCATCTCAACCATGTCACACGGCAGCGTTCAGCTTTCCATCTCACAAACATTTGAGAGAAAGCGTAAATTCCCACCTAGCCACCCTCGATCCCTGGCCCTGAATGCCAGCATTTCTAAACTACTGGCCTATGAAATGCTGTCATTTAGGCTGGTGGACACAGACAGCTTCAAACATCTCATGTCGCTTGCTGTCCCACAGTATGTTGTTCCCAGCCGCCACTACTTCTCCAAGAGAGCCGTGCCTTCCCTGCACAACCAAGTATCCGATAAAATCAAGTGTGCACTGCGCAACGCCATCTGTAGCAAGGTCCACCTAACCACAGATACGTGGACCAGTAAGCATGGCCAGGGACGCTATATCTCCCTAACTGCACACTGGGTAAATGTAGTGGCAGCTGGGCCCCAGGCGGAGAGCTGTTTGGCGCACGTCCTTCCGCCGCCAAGGATCGCAGGGCAACATTCTTTGCCTCCTGTTGCCACCTCCTCCTTCTCAGCTTCCTCCTCCTCTTCTTCCACCTGCTCATCCAGTCAGCCACACACCTTCACCACCAACTTCAGCACAGCCCGGGGTAAACGTCAGCAGGCCATTCTGAAACTCATATGTTTGGGGGACAGGCCCCACACCGCACAGGAGTTGTGGCGGGGTATAGAACAACAGACCGACTAGTGGTTGCTGCCGGTGAGCCTCAAGCCCGGCCTGGTGGTGTGCGATAATGGGCGAAATCTCGTTGCAGCTCTGGGACTAGCCGGTTTGACGCACATCCCTTGCCTGGCGCATGTGCTGAATTTGGTGGTGCAGAAGTTCATTCACAACTACCCCGACATGTCAGAGCTGCTGCATAAAGTGCGAGCCGTCTGTTCGCGCTTCCGGCGTTCACATCCTGCCGCTGCTCACCTGTCTGCGCTACAGCGTAACTTCGGCCTTCCCGCTCACCGCCTCATATGCGACGTGCCCACCAGGTGGAACTCCACCTTGCACATGCTGGACAGACTGTGCGAGCAGCAGCAGGCCATAGTGGAGTTTCAGCTGCAGCACGCACGGGTCAGTCGCACTGCGGAACAGCACCACTTCACCACCAATGACTGGGCCTCCATGCGAGACCTGTGTGCCCTGTTGCGCTGTTTCGAGTACTCCACCAACATGGCCAGTGGCGATGACGCCGTTATCAGTGTTACAATACCACTTCTATGTCTCCTTGAGAAAACACTTAGGGCGATGATGGAAGAGGAGGTGGCCCAGGAGGAGGAGGAGGAAGAGGGGTCATTTTTAGCACTTTCAGGCCAGTCTCTTCGAAGTGACTCAGAGGGAGATTTTTTGCAACAGCAGAGGCCAGGTACAAATGTGGCCAGCCAGGGCCCACTACTAGAGGACGAGGATGAGGAGGAGGTGGAGGAGGATGAGGATGAAGCATGGTCACAGCGGGGTGGCACCCAACGCAGCTCGGGCCCATCACTGGTGCGTGGCTGGGGGGAAAGGCAGGACGATGACGATACGCTTCCCACAGAGGACAGCTTGTCCTTACCCCTGGGCAGCCTGGCACACATGAGCGACTACATGCTGCAGTGCGTGCGCAACGACAGCAGAGTTGCCCACATTTTAACGTGTGCGGACTACTGGGTTGCCACCCTGCTGGATCCACGGTACAAAGACAATGTGCCCACCTTACTTCCTGCACTGGAGCGTGATAGGAAGATGCGCGAGTACAAGCGCACGTTGCTAGACGCACTACTGAGAGCATTCCCAAATGTCACAGGGGAACAAGTGGAAGCCCAAGGCAGAGGAGGAGCAAGAGGTCGCCAAGGCAGCTGTGTCACGGCCAGCTCCTCTGAGGGCAGCGTTAGCATGGCAGAGATGTGGAAAAGTTTTGTCAACACGCCACAGCTAACTGCACCACCACCTGATACGCAACGTGTTAGCAGGAGGCAAATTTCACTAACATGGTGGAACAGTACGTGTGCACACCCCTCCACGTACTGACTGATGGTTCGGCCCCATTCAACTTCTGGGTCTCTAAATTGTCCACGTGGCCAGAGCTAGCCTTTTATGCCTTGGAGGTGCTGGCCTGCCCGGCAGCCAGCGTTTTGTCTGAACGTGTATTCAGCATGGCAGGGGGCATCATTACAGACAAACGCAGCCGCCTGTCTGCAGCCAATGTGGACAAGCTGACATTCATAAAAATGAACCAGGCATGGATCCCACAGGACCTGTCCATCCCTTGTCCAGATTAGACATTAACTACCTCCCCTTAACCATATATTATTGTACTCCAGGGCACTTCCTCATTCAATCCTATTTTTATTTTCATTTTACCATTATATTGCGAGGCTACCCAAAGTTGAATGAACATCTCCTCTGTCTGGGTGCCGGGGCCTAAATATATGCCAATGGACTGTTCCAATGTTGGGTGACGTGAAGCCTGATTCTCTGCTATGACATGCAGACTGATTCTCTGCTGACATGAAGCCAGATTCTCTGTTACAGGACCTCTCTCCTCTGCCTGGGTGCTGGGCCTAAATATCTGACAATGGACTGTTGCAGTGGTGGCTAACATGAAGCCTGATTCTCTGCTATGACATGCAGACTGATTCTCTGCTGACATGAAGACAGATTCTCTGTTACGGGACCTCTCTCCTCTGCCTGGGTGCTGGGCCTAAATATCTGACAATGGACTGTTGCACTGGTGGCTGACGTGAAGCCTGATTCTCTGCTATGACATGCAGACTGATTCTCTGCTGACATGAAGACAGATTCTCTGTTACGGGACCTCTCTCCTCTGCCTGGGTGCTGGGCCTAAATATCTGACAATGGACTGTTGCAGTGGTGGCTGACGTGAAGCCTGATTCTCTGCTATGGGACCTCTCTCTAATTGATATTGGTTAATTTTTATTTATTTTATTTTTATTTGAATTAATTTCACTATCCACATTTATTTGCAGGGGATTTACCTACATGTTGCTGCCTTTTGCAGCCCTCTAGCCCTTTCCTGGGCTGTTTTACAGCCTTTTTAGTGCCGAAAAGTTCGGGTCCCCATTGACTTCAATGGGGTTCGGGTTCGGGACGAAGTTCGGATCGGGTTCGGATCCCAAACCCGAACATTTCCGGGAAGTTCGGCCGAACTTCTCGAACCCGAACATCCAGGTGTCTGATCAACTCTAGTCACTAGGCTCAGTGAAGTGAGTTAGAGACACAGCCGATCACAGCTCAACGCGGCGTCCCACGTGGTATGGAGTCTGAACGTAACGTCTCACGTGACTCCTCGGCTAAGGCAATAGTAATGTAATCAGTTTTTCTTGGAAGCACCGCCTCGATGTGAGATTGACTGTGCAGATCACCTCGACCGACGTTGTTTCCACTCGGTCACTTGTGGTTGCTTGAAGGGAATGGCTCACTGTCCTAACAAGCCCAAACGCGTTTCAGGGAATACACCCCTTCCTCAGTGTACAGTATTGATAACAGGGCACCACAGATCGGGCTCGGTTGATTGGAACCTGCCACACACCACACTGGTTTCTGACTTAGCACACTGCTGGCTACAGAACGCCACCTATTCTAGACGCTTCAGAGGGCTTAGAGCATTGGAATCTGCGATACAATACTTCCTGATGTAGTTACAGCATTGTATACAGAACGCCACAAATTCTAGAAACTTTCTTGGGCCCAGATTGCTGGAATCTGCCCTACAGACATGGTTTTCCGATGTATTACACTGTGAACTACAGAACAACACAGATTATGGATGCCACAGAATGCCCAGAGCTTTGAAATCTGTGATAAAGGCCCAGATTTCTGTTGCAGTATACAGTATTGCTAACAGGGCACCACAGATCAGGCCACACCTGCCACACACCACACTGTTTTCTAACTTAGCACACTGCTGGCTACAGAACGCCACTTATTCCAGTAGATTCAGAGGGCCCAGAGCGCTGGGATCTGCGATACAAGGCTTCCTGATGTAGTTACAGCATTGTTTACAGAACACGACAGATTCTAGACTCTCTCTTGGGCCCAGATTGCTGGAATCTGGCCTACAGACATGGTTTTCGGAAGTATTACACTGTGAACTACTGAACACCACTGATTATGTACGCTACAGATTGCCCAGAGCTTTGAAATCTGTGATATAGGCCCAGTTTTCTGTTGCAGTATACAGTATTGCTAACATGGCACCTCAGATCGGGCCGGGTTGATTGGAACCTGGCACACATCACACTGTTTTCTGACTTAGCACACTGCTGGCTACAGAACGCCACTGATTCCAGAGGATTCAGAGAGCCCAGAGCGCTGAGATCTGCGATACAATGCTACCTGATGTAGTTACAGCATTGTATACAGAACACAACATATTCTAGACACTTTCTTGGGCCCATATTGCTGGAATCTGCCCTACAGACATGGTTTTCTGATATATTACACTGTGAACTACATACACCACTGATTATGTACGCTACAGAATGCACAGAGCTTTGAAATCTGTGATATAGGCCCAGTTTTCTGTTGCAGTATTGCTAATAGGGCACCACAGATCAGGCCCTGTTGATTGGAACCTGCCACACACCACACTGTTTTCTGACTTATCATACTGCTGGCTACAGAACACCACTGATTCCAGTGGATTCAGAGGGCCCAGAACGTTGGGATCTGCGATACAATGCTTCCTGATGTAGTTACAGCATTGTATACAGAAATGACAGATTCTAGACACTCTCTTGGGCCCAGATTGCTGAAATCTGCCCTACAGACATGGTTTTCCGATGTATTACACTGTGAACTACAGAACACCACTGATTATGGATGCTACAGAATGCCCAGAGCTTTGAAATCTGTGATATAGGCACAGTTTTCTGTTGCAGTACACAGTATTGCTAACAGGGCACCACAGATCAGGCCCGGTTGATTGGAACCTGCCACACACCACACTGTTTTCTGACTTAGCACACTGCTGCCTACCGAACGCCACTGATTCAAGAGGATTCAGAGGGCCCAAAGCGCTGGGATCTGCGATACAATGCTTCCTGAAGTAGTTACAGCATTGTTTACAGAACACAACAGAATCTAGACACTCTCTTGGGCCCAGATTGCTGGAATCTGCCCTACAGACAAGGTTTTCCGATGTATTACACTGTGAACTACAGAACACCACCGATTATGGACCATACAGAATGCACAGAGCTTTGAAATCTATGATGTAGGCCCAGTTTTCTGTTGCAGTATACAGTATTGTTAACAGGGCACCACAGATCAGGCCCGCTTGATTGGAACCTGCCACACACCACACTGTTTTCTGACTTAGCACACTGCTGGCTACAGAACGCCACTGATTCCAGAGGAATCAGAGGGCCCAGAGCGCTGGGATCTGCGATACAATGCTTCCTGATGTAGTTACAGCATTGTATATAGAACACAACAGATTCTAGACACCCTCTTGGGCCCAGATTGCTGGAATCTGCCCTACAGACAAGGTTTTCCGATGTATTACACTGTGAACTACAGAACACCACCGATTATGGACCATACAGAATGCACAGAGCTTTGAAATCTATGATATAGGCCCAGTTTTCTGTTGCAGTATACAGTATTGCTAACAGGGCACCACAGATCAGGCCCGGTTGATTGGAACCTGCCACACACCACACTGTTTTCTACAAACCGGATTCCAAAAAAGTTGGGACACTAAACAAATTGTGAATAAAAACTGAATGCAATGATGTGGAGATGTCAAATGTCAATATTTTATTTGTAATAGAACGTAGATGACAGATCAAACGTTTAATCCGAGTAAATGTATCATTTTAAAGGAAAAATACGTTGATTCAAATTTTCACGGTGTCAACAAATCCCCAAAAAGTTGGGACAAGTAGCAATAAGAGGCTGGAAAAAGTAAATTTGAGCATAACGAAGAGCTGGAAGACCAATTAACACTAATTAGGTCAATTGGCAACATGATTGGGTATAAAAAGAGCTTCTCAGAGTGGCAGTGTCTCTCAGAAGCCAAGATGGGTAGAGGATCACCAATTCCCACAATGTTGCGCAGAAAGATAGTGGAGCAATATCAGAAAGGTGTTACCCAGCGAAAAATTGCAAAGACTTTGCATCTATCATCATCAACTGTGCATAAAATCATCTGAAGATTCAGAGAATCTGGAACAATCTCTGTGCGTAAGGGTCAAGGCCGTAAAACCATACTGGATGCCCGTGATCTCCAGGCCCTTAAACGACACTGCACCACAAACAGGAATCTACTGTGAAGGAAATCATAGAATGGGCTCAGAAATACTTCCAGAAACCATTGTCAGTGAACACAATCCACCGTGCCATCCGCCGTTGCCAGCTGAAACTCTACAGTGCAAAGAAGAAGCCATTTCTAAGCAAGATCCACAAGCTCAGGCGTTTTCACTGGGCCAGGGATCATTTAAAATGGAGTGTGGCAAAATGGAAGACTGTTCTGTGGTCAGACGAGTCACAATTCAAAGTTCTTTTTGGAAATCTGGGACGCCATGTCATCCGGACCAAAGAGGACAAGGACAACCCAATTTGTTATCAACACTCAGTTCAGAAGCCTGCATCTCTGATGGTATGGGGTTGCATGAGTGCGTGTGGCATGGGCAGCTTGCATGTCTGGAAAGGAACCATCAATGCAGAAAAATATATTCAGGTTCTAGAACAACATATGCTCCCATCCAGACGTCATCTCTTTCAGGGAAGACCCTGCATTTTTCAACAAGATAATGCCAGACCACATTCTGCATCAATCACAACATCATGGCTGCGTAGGAGAAGGATCCGGGTACTGAAATGGCCAGTCTGCAGTCCAGATCTTTCACCTATAGAGAACATTTGGCGCATCATAAAGAGAAAGGTGCAACAAAGAAGGCCCAAGACGATTGAACAGTTAGAGGCCTGTATTAGACAAGAATGGGAGAGCATTCCTATTTCTAAACTTGAGAAACTAATCTCCTCGGTCCCCAGACGTCTGTTGAGTGTTGTAAGAAGAAGGGGAGATGCCACACAGTTGTGAAAATGGCCTTGTCCCAACTTTTTGGGGATTTGTTGACACCATGAAATTCTGATTCAACATATTTTTCCCTTAAAATGGTACATTTTCTCAGTTTAAACATTTGTTCCGTGTTTTATATTCTATTCTGAATAAAATATTAGAAATTGGCACCTCCAAATCATTGCATTCAGTTTTTATTCACGATTTCCGATGTCCCAACTTTTTTGGAATCCGGTTTGTAACTTAGCACACTGCTGGCTACAGAACGCCACTGATTCCAGTGGATTCAGAGGGCCCAGAGCACTGGGATCTGCGATACAATGCTTCCTGATGTAGTTTCAGCATTGTTTACAGAACACAACAGATTCAAGACACTCTCTTGGGCCCAGATTGCTGGAATCTGCCCTACAGACATGGTTTTCCGATGTATTACACTGTGAACTACAGAACACCACTGATTATGTACGCTACACAATGCCCAGAGCTTTGAAATATGTGATAAAGGCCCAGTTTTCTGTTGCAGTATACAGTATTGGTAACAGGGCGCTACAGATCAGGCCCGGTTGATTAAAACCTGCCACACACCACACTGTTTTCTGACTTAGCACACTGCTGGCTACAGAACGCCACTGATTCCAGTGGTTTCAGAGGGCCGAGAGCGCTGGGATCTGCGATACAATGCTTCTTGATATAGTTACAGCATTGTTTACAGAACAAGACAGAATCTAGACACTCTCTTGGGCCCAGATTGCTGGAATCTGCCCTACAGACATGGTTTTCTGATGTATTACACTGCGAACTACTGAACACCACTGATTATGGATGCTACAGAATGCCCAGAGCTTTGAAATCTGTGATATAGGCCCAGTTTTCTGTTGCAGTATACAGTATTGCTAACATGGCACCACAGATCAGGACTGGTTGATTGGAACCTGGCACACATCACACTGTTTTCTGACTTAGCACACTGCTGGCTACAGAACGCCACTGATTCCAGAGTATTCAGAGAGCCCAGAGCGCTGAGATCTGCGATACAATGCTTCCTGACATAGTAACAGCATTGTATACAGAACACGACAGATTCTAGACACTCTCTTGGGCCCATATTGCTGGAATCTGCCCTACAGACATGGTTTTCCGATATATTACACTGTGAACTACAGAACACCACTAATTATGTACGCTACAGAATGCACAGAGCTTTGAAATCTGTGATATAGGCCCAGTTTTCTGTTGCAGTATTGCTAACAGGGCACCAAAGATCAGGCCCGGTTGATTGGAACCTGCCACACACCACACTGTTTTCTGACTTATCATACTGCTGGCTCCAGAACGCCACTGATTCCAGTGGATTCAGAAGGCTCAGAACGCCGGGATCTGCGATAAAATGCTTCCTGATGTAGTTACAGCATTGTATACAAAAACAACAGATTCTAGACACTCTCTTGGGCCCAGATTGCTGGAATCTGCCCTACAGACATGGTTTTCCGATGTATTACACTGTGAGCTACAGAACAACACTGATTATGTACGCTACAGAATGCCCAGAGCTTTGAAATCTGTGATATAGGCCCAGTTGTCTGTTGCAGTATACAGTATTGGTAACAGGGCGCTACAGATCAGGCCCGGTTGATTAGACCTGCCACACACCACACTGTTTTCTGACTTAGCACACTGCTGGCTACAGAACGCCACTGATTCGAGAGGATTCAGAGGGCCCAGAGCGCTGGGATCTGCGATACAATGCTTCCTGATAAAGTTACAGCATTGTTTACAGAACACGACAGATTCTAGACACTCTTTTGGGCCCATATTTCTGGAATCTGTCCTACAGACATGGTTTTTCAATGTATTACAGTGTGAACTACAGAACACCACCGATTATGGACCCTACAGAATGCCTAGAGCTTTGAAATCTATGATGTAGGCCCAGTTTTCTGTTGCATTATACAGTATTGCTAACAGGGCACCACAGATCAGGCCCGGTTGATTGGAACCTGCCACACGCCACACTGTATTCTAACTTAGCACACTGCTGGCTACAGAACGCCACTGATTCCAGTGGATTCAGAGGGCCCAGAGCACTGGGATCTGCGATACAATGCTTCTTGATATAGTTACAGCATTGTTTACAGAACACAACAGATTCTAGACACTCTCTTGGGCCCAGATTGCTGGAATCTGCCCTACAGACATGGTTTTCTGATGTATTACACTGCGAACTACTGAACACCACTGATTATGGAATCTACAGAATGCCCAGAGCTTAGAAATCTGTGATATAGGCCCAGTTTTCTGTTGCAGTATACAGTATTGCTAACATGGCACCACAGATCAGGACCGGTTGATTGGAACCTGGCACACATCACACTGTTTTCTGACTTAGCACACTGCTGGCTACAGAACGCCACTGATTCCAGAGGATTCAGAGAGCCCAAAGCGCTGAGATCTGCGATACAATGCTTCCTGACGTAGTAACAGCATTGTATACAGAACACGACAGATTCTAGACACTCTCTTGGGCCCATATTGCTGGAATCTGCCCTACAGACATGGTTTTCCGATATATTACACTGTGAACTACAGAACACCACTAATTATGTACGCTACAGAATGCACAGAGCTTTGAAATCTGTGATATAGGCCCAGTTTTCTGTTGCAGTATTGCTAACAGGGCACCAAAGATCAGGCCCGGTTGATTGGAACCTGCCACACACCACACTGTTTTCTGACTTATCATACTGCTGGCTCCAGAACGCCACTGATTCCAGTGGATTCAGAGGGCCCAGAATGCCGGGATCTGCGATACAATGCTTCCTGATGTAGTTACAGCATTGTATACAAAAACAACAGATTCTAGACACTCTCTTGGGCCCAGATTGCTGGAATCTGCCCTACAGACATGGTTTTCCGATGTATTACACTGTGAACTACAGAACAACACTGATTATGTACGCTACAGAATGCCCAGAGCTTTGAAATCTGTGATATAGACCCAGTTGTCTGTTGCAGTATACAGTATTGGTAACAGGGCGCTTCAGATCAGGCCCGGTTGATTAGACCTGCCACACACCACACTGTTTTCTGACTTAGCACACTGCTGGCTACAGAACGCCACTGATTCCAGAGGATTCAGAGGGCCCAGAGCGCTGGGATCTGCGAAACAATGCTTCCTGATAAAGTTACAGCATTGTTTACAGAACACAACAGATTCTAGACACTCTCTTGGGCCCAGATTGCTGGAATCTGCCCTACAGACATGGTTTTCCGATGTATTACACTGTGAACTACAGAACACCACTGATTATGTACGCTACACAATGCCCAGAGCTTTGAAATCTGTGATAAAGGCCCAGTTTTCTTTTGCAGTATACAGTATTGGTAACAGGGCACTACAGATCAGGCCCGGTTGATTAGAACCTGCCACACACCAGACTGTTTTCTGACTTAGCACACTGCTGGCTACAGAACGCCACTGATTCCAGTGTATTCAGAGGGCCGAGAGCGCTGGGATCTGCGATACAATGCTTCTTGATATAGTTACAGCATTGTTTACAGAACACGACAGATTCTAGACACTCTCTTGGGCCAAGATTGCTGGAATCTGCCCTACAGACATGGTTTTCTGATGTATTACACTGCGAACTACTGAACACCACTGATTATGGATGCTACAGAATGCCCAGAGCTTAGAAATCTGTGATATAGGCCCAGTTTTCTGTTGCAGTATACAGTATTGCTAACATGGCACCACAGATCAGGACCGGTTGATTGGAACCTGGCACACATCACACTGTTTTCTGACTTAGCACACTGCTGGCTACAGAACGCCACTTATTCCAGAGGATTCAGAGAGCCCAAAGCGCTGAGATCTGCGATACAATGCTTCCTGACGTAGTAACAGCATTGTATACAGAACACGACAGATTCTAGACACTCATTGGTAACAGGGCACTACAGATCAGGCCCGGTTGATTAGAACCTGCCACACACCAGACTGTTTTCTGACTTAGCACACTGCTGGCTACAGAACGCCACTGATTCCAGTGGATTCAGAGGGCCGAGAGCGCCCATCTGCCCTACAGACATGGTTTTCCGATATATTACACTGTGAACTACAGAACACCACTAATTATGTACGCTACAGAATGCCCAAAGCTTTGAAATCTGTGATATAGGCCCAGTTTTCTGTTGCAGTATTGCTAACAGGGCACCAAAGATCAGGCCCGGTTGATTTGAACCTGCCACACACCACACTGTTTTCTGACTTATCATACTGCTGGCTCCAGAACGCCACTGATTCCAGTGGATTCAGAGGGCCCAGAATGCCGGGATCTGCGATACAATGCTCCCTGATAAAGTTACAGCATTGTTTACAGAACACGACAGATTCTAGACACTCTCTTGGGCCCAGATTGTTGGAATCTGCCCTACAGACATGGTTTTCCGATGTATTACACAATTATGTACGCTACAGAATGCCCAAAGCTTTGAAATCTGTGATATAGGCCCAGTTTTCTGTTGCAGTATACAGTATTGCTAACATGGCACCACAGATCAGGACCGGTTGATTGGAACCTGGCACACATCACACTGTTTTCTGACTTAGCACACTGCTGGCTACAGAACGCCACTGATTCCAGAGGATTCAGAGAGCCCAAAGCGCTGAGATCTGCGATACAATGCTTCCTGACGTAGTAACAGCATTGTATACAGAACACGACAGATTCTAGACACTCTCTTGGGCCCATATTGCTGGAATCTGCCCTACAGACATGGTTTTCCGATATATTACACTGTGAACTACAGAACACCACTAATTATGTACGCTACAGAATGCACAGAGCTTTGAAATCTGTGATATAGGCCCAGTTTTCTGTTGCAGTATTGCTAACAGGGCACCAAAGATCAGGCCCGGTTGATTGGAACCTGCCACACACCACACTGTTTTCTGACTTATCATACTGCTGGCTCCAGAACGCCACTGATTCCAGTGGATTCAGAGGGCCCAGAATGCCGGGATCTGCGATACAATGCTTCCTGATGTAGTTACAGCATTGTATACAAAAACAACAGATTCTAGACACTCTCTTGGGCCCAGATTGCTGGAATCTGCCCTACAGACATGGTTTTCCGATGTATTACACTGTGAACTACAGAACAACACTGATTATGTACGCTACAGAATGCCCAGAGCTTTGAAATCTGTGATATAGACCCAGTTGTCTGTTGCAGTATACAGTATTGGTAACAGGGCGCTTCAGATCAGGCCCGGTTGATTAGACCTGCCACACACCACACTGTTTTCTGACTTAGCACACTGCTGGCTACAGAACGCCACTGATTCCAGAGGATTCAGAGGGCCCAGAGCGCTGGGATCTGCGAAACAATGCTTCCTGATAAAGTTACAGCATTGTTTACAGAACACAACAGATTCTAGACACTCTCTTGGGCCCAGATTGCTGGAATCTGCCCTACAGACATGGTTTTCCGATGTATTACACTGTGAACTACAGAACACCACTGATTATGTACGCTACACAATGCCCAGAGCTTTGAAATCTGTGATAAAGGCCCAGTTTTCTTTTGCAGTATACAGTATTGGTAACAGGGCACTACAGATCAGGCCCGGTTGATTAGAACCTGCCACACACCAGACTGTTTTCTGACTTAGCACACTGCTGGCTACAGAACGCCACTGATTCCAGTGTATTCAGAGGGCCGAGAGCGCTGGGATCTGCGATACAATGCTTCTTGATATAGTTACAGCATTGTTTACAGAACACGACAGATTCTAGACACTCTCTTGGGCCAAGATTGCTGGAATCTGCCCTACAGACATGGTTTTCTGATGTATTACACTGCGAACTACTGAACACCACTGATTATGGATGCTACAGAATGCCCAGAGCTTAGAAATCTGTGATATAGGCCCAGTTTTCTGTTGCAGTATACAGTATTGCTAACATGGCACCACAGATCAGGACCGGTTGATTGGAACCTGGCACACATCACACTGTTTTCTGACTTAGCACACTGCTGGCTACAGAACGCCACTTATTCCAGAGGATTCAGAGAGCCCAAAGCGCTGAGATCTGCGATACAATGCTTCCTGACGTAGTAACAGCATTGTATACAGAACACGACAGATTCTAGACACTCATTGGTAACAGGGCACTACAGATCAGGCCCGGTTGATTAGAACCTGCCACACACCAGACTGTTTTCTGACTTAGCACACTGCTGGCTACAGAACGCCACTGATTCCAGTGGATTCAGAGGGCCGAGAGCGCCCATCTGCCCTACAGACATGGTTTTCCGATATATTACACTGTGAACTACAGAACACCACTAATTATGTACGCTACAGAATGCCCAAAGCTTTGAAATCTGTGATATAGGCCCAGTTTTCTGTTGCAGTATTGCTAACAGGGCACCAAAGATCAGGCCCGGTTGATTTGAACCTGCCACACACCACACTGTTTTCTGACTTATCATACTGCTGGCTCCAGAACGCCACTGATTCCAGTGGATTCAGAGGGCCCAGAATGCCGGGATCTGCGATACAATGCTCCCTGATAAAGTTACAGCATTGTTTACAGAACACGACAGATTCTAGATACTCTCTTGGGCCCAGATTGTTGGAATCTGCCCTACAGACATGGTTTTCCGATGTATTACACAATTATGTACGCTACAGAATGCCCAAAGCTTTGAAATCTGTGATATAGGCCCAGTTTTCTGTTGCAGTATTGCTAACAGGGCACCAAAGATCAGGCCCGGTTGATTGGAACCTGCCACACACCACACTGTTTTCTGACTTATCATACTGCTGGCTCCAGAACGCCACTGATTCCAGTGGATTCAGAGGGCCCAGAATGCCGGGATCTGCGATACAATGCTTCCTGATGTAGTTACAGCATTGTATACAAAAACAACAGATTCTAGACACTCTCTTGGGCCCAGATTGCTGGAATCTGCCCTACAGACATGGTTTTCCGATGTATTACACTGTGAACTACAGAACAACACTGATTATGTACGCTACAGAATGCCCAGAGCTTTGAAATCTGTGATATAGACCCAGTTGTCTGTTGCAGTATACAGTATTGGTAACAGGGCGCTTCAGATCAGGCCCGGTTGATTAGACCTGCCACACAACACACTGTTTTCTGACTTAGCACACTGCTGGCTACAGAACACCACTGATTCCAGAGGATTCAGAGGGCCCAGAGCGCTGGGATCTGCGATACAATGCTCCCTGATAAAGTTACAGCATTGTTTACAGAACACGACAGATTCTAGACACTCTCTTGGGCCCAGATTGTTGGAATCTGCCCTACAGACATGGTTTTCCGATGTATTACACTGTGAACTACAGAACACCACTGATTATGTACGCTACAGAATGCCCAAAGCTTTGAAATCTGTGATATAGGCCCAGTTTTCAGTTGCAGTATACAGTTTTGCTAACAGGGCACCACAGATCAGGCCCGTTTGATTGGAACCTGCCACACTGCCAGACTTATCATACTGTTGGCTACAGAACGCCACTGATTCCAGTGGATTCAGAGGGGCCAGAACGCTGGGATCTGCGATACAATGCTTCCTGATGTAGGTACAACAGCATTGTATACAGAAACGGCAGATTCTAGACACTCTCTTGGGCCCAGATTGCTGGAATCTGCCCTACAGACATGGTTTTCCGATGTATTACACTGTGAACTACTGAATACCACTGATTATGGATGCTACAGAATGCCCAGAGCTTTGAAATCTGTGATATAGGCCCAGTTTTCTGTTGCAGTATACAGTATTGCAAACATGGCACGACAGATCAGGCCCGGTTGATTGGAACCTGGCACACATCACACTGTTTTCTGACTTAGCACACTGCTGGCTACAGAACGCCACTGATTCCAGAGGATTCAGAGAGCCCAGAGCACTGAGATCTGCGATACAATGCTTCCTGATGTAGTTACAGCATTGTATACAGAACACAACAGATTCTAGACACTCTCTTGTGCCCATATTGCTGGAATCTGCCCTACAGACATGGTTTTCCGATATATTACACTGTGAACTACATACACCACTGATTATGTACGCTACAGAATGCACAGAGCTTTGAAATCTGTGATATAGGCCCAGTTTTCTGTTGCAGTATTGCTAATAGGGCACCACAGATCAGGCCCTGTTGATTGGAACCTGCCACACACCACACTGTTTTCTGACTTATCATACTGCTGGCTACAGAACGCCACTGATTCCAGTGGATTCAGAGGGCCCAGAACGCTGGGATCTGCGATACAATGCTTCCTGATGTAGTTACAGCATTGTATACAGAAATGACAGATTCTAGACACTCTCTTGGGCCCAGATTGCTGAAATCTGCCCTACAGACAAGGTTTTCCGATGTATTACACTGTGAACTACAGAACACCACTGATTATGGATGCTACAGAATGCCCAGAGCTTTGAAATCTGTGATATAGGCACAGTTTTCTGTTGCAGTACACAGTATTGCTAACAGGGCACCACAGATCAGGCCCGGTTGATTGGAACCTGCCACACACCACACTGTTTTCTGACTTAGCACACTGCTGCCTACAGAACGCCACTGATTCAAGAGGATTCAGAGGGCCCAAAGCGCTGGGATCTGCGATACAATGCTTCCTGAAGTAGTTACAGCATTGTTTACAGAACACAACAGAATCTAGACACTCTCTTGGGCCCAGATTGCTGGAATCTGCCCTACAGACAAGGTTTTCCGATGTATTACACTGTGAACTACAGAACACCACCGATTATGGACCATACAGAATGCACAGAGCTTTGAAATCTATGATGTAGGCCCAGTTTTCTGTTGCAGTATACAGTATTGTTAACAGGGCACCACAAATCAGGCCCGCTTGATTGGAACCTGCCACACACCACACTGTTTTCTGACTTAGCACACTGCTGGCTACAGAACGCCACTGATTCCAGAGGAATCAGAGGGCCCAGAGCGCTGGGATCTGCGATACAATGCTTCCTGATGTAGTTACAGCATTGTATACAGAACACAACAGATTCTAGACACTCTCTTGGGCCCAGATTGCTGGAATCTGCCCTACAGACAAGGTTTTCCGATGTATTACACTGTGAACTACAGAACACCACCGATTATGGACCATACAGAATGCACAGAGCTTTGAAATCTATGATATAGGCCCAGTTTTCTGTTGCATTATACAGTATTGCTAACAGGGCACCACAGATCAGGCCCGGTTGATTGGAACCTGCCACACACCACACTGTTTTCTGCAAACCGGATTCCCAAAAAGTTGGGACACTAAACAAATTGTGAATAAAAACTGAATGCAATGATGTGGAGATGTCAAATGTCAATATTTTATTTGTAATAGAACGTAGATGACAGCTCAAACGTTTAATCCGAGTAAATGTATCATTTTAAAGGAAAAATACGTTGATTCAAATTTTCACGGTGTCAACAAATCCCCAAAAAGTTGGGACAAGTAGCAATAAGAGGCTGGAAAAAGTAAATTTGAGCATAACGAAGAGCTGGAAGACCAATTAACACTAATTAGGTCAATTGGCAACATGATTGGGTATAAAAAGAGCTTCTCAGAGTGGCAGTGTCTCTCAGAAGCCAAGATGGGTAGAGGATCACCAATTCCCACAATGTTGCGCAGAAAGATAGTGGAGCAATATCAGAAAGGTGTTACCCAGCGAAAAATTGCAAAGACTTTGCATCTATCATCATCAACTGTGCATAAAATCATCCGAAGATTCAGAGAATCTGGAACAATCTCTGTGCGTAAGGGTCAAGGCCGTAAAACCATACTGGATGCCCGTGATCTCCAGGCCCTTAAACGACACTGCACCACAAACAGGAATGCTACTGTGAAGGAAATCATAGAATGGGCTCAGAAATACTTCCAGAAACTATTGTCAGTGAACACAATCCACCGTGCCATCCGCCGTTGCCAGCTGAAACTCTACAGTGCAAAGAAGAAGCCATTTCTAAGCAAGATCCACAAGCTCAGGCGTTTTCACTGGGCCAGTGATCATTTAAAATGGAGTGTGGCAAAATGGAAGACTGTTCTGTGGTCAGACGAGTCACAATTCACTGTTTTCTGACTTAGCACACTTCTGGCTACAGAATGCCACTGATTCCAGAGAATTCAGAGGGTCCAGAGCGCTGGGATCTGCGATACAATGCTTCCTGATGTAGTTACAGCATTGTATACAGAACACAACAGATTCTAGACACTCTCTTGGGCCCATATTGCTGGAATCTGCCCTACAGACATGGTTTTCCGATATATTACACTGTGAACTACATACACCACTGATTATGTACGCTACAGAATGCACAGAGCTTTGAAATCTGTGATATAGGCCCAGTTTTCTGTTGCAGTATTGCTAATAGGGCACCACAGATCAGGCCCTGTTGATTGGAACCTGCCACACACCACACTGTTTTCTGACTTATCATACTGCTGGCTACAGAACGCCACTGATTCCAGTGGATTCAGAGGGCCCAGAACGCTGGGATCTGCGATACAATGCTTCCTGATGTAGTTACAGCATTGTATACAGAAATGACAGATTCTAGACACTCTCTTGGGCCCAGATTGCTGAAATCTGCCCTACAGACATGGTTTTCCGATGTATTACACTGTGAACTACAGAACACCACTGATTATGGATGCTACAGAATGCCCAGAGCTTTGAAATCTGTGAAATAGGCACAGTTTTCTGTTGCAGTACACAGTATTGCTAACATGGCACCACAGATCAGGCCCGGTTGATTGGAACCTGCCGCACACCACACTGTTTTCTGACTTAGCACACTGCTGCCTACAGAACGCCACTGATTCAAGAGGATTCAGAGGGCCCAAAGCGCTGGGATCTGCGATACAATGCTTCCTGAAGTAGTTACAGCATTGTTTACAGAACACAACAGAATCTAGACACTCTCTTGGGCCCAGATTGCTGGAATCTGCCCTACAGACAAGGTTTTCCGATGTATTACGCTGTGAACTACAGAACACCACCGATTATGGACCATACAGAATGCACAGAGCTTTAAAATCTATGATATAGGCCCAGTTTTCTGTTGCAGTATACAGTATTGCTAACAGGGCACCACAGATCAGGCCCGGTTGATTGGAACCTGCCACACACCACACTGTTTTCTGCAAACCGGATTCCCAAAAAGTTGGGACACTAAACAAATTGTGAATAAAAACTGAATGCAATGATGTGGAGATGTCAAATGTCAATATTTTATTTGTAATAGAACGTAGATGACAGCTCAAACGTTTAATCCGAGTAAATGTATCATTTTAAAGGAAAAATACGTTGATTCAAATTTTCACGGTGTCAACAAATCCCCAAAAAGTTGGGACAAGTAGCAATAAGAGGCTGGAAAAAGTAAATTTGAGCATAACGAAGAGCTGGAAGACCAATTAACACTAATTAGGTCAATTGGCAACATGATTGGGTATAAAAAGAGCTTCTCAGAGTGGCAGTGTCTCTCAGAAGCCAAGATGGGTAGAGGATCACCAATTCCCACAATGTTGCGCAGAAAGATAGTGGAGCAATATCAGAAAGGTGTTACCCAGCGAAAAATTGCAAAGACTTTGCATCTATCATCATCAACTGTGCATAAAATCATCTGAAGATTCAGAGAATCTGGAACAATCTCTGTGCGTAAGGGTCAAGGCCGTAAAACCATACTGGATGCCCGTGATCTCCAGGCCCTTAAACGACACTGCACCACAAACAGGAATCTACTGTGAAGGAAATCATAGAATGGGCTCAGAAATACTTCCAGAAACCATTGTCAGTGAACACAATCCACCGTGCCATCCGCCGTTGCCAGCTGAAACTCTACAGTGCAAAGAAGAAGCCATTTCTAAGCAAGATCCACAAGCTCAGGCGTTTTCACTGGGCCAGTGATCATTTAAAATGGAGTGTGGCAAAATGGAAGACTGTTCTGTGGTCAGACGAGTCACAATTCACTGTTTTCTGACTTAGCACACTTCTGGCTACAGAATGCCACTGATTCCAGAGAATTCAGAGGGTCCAGAGCGCTGGGATCTGCGATACAATGCTTCCTGATGTAGTTACAGCATTGTATACAGAACACAACAGATTCTAGACACTCTCTTGGGCCCATATTGCTGGAATCTGCCCTACAGACATGGTTTTCCGATATATTACACTGTGAACTACATACACCACTGATTATGTACGCTACAGAATGCACAGAGCTTTGAAATCTGTGATATAGGCCCAGTTTTCTGTTGCAGTATTGCTAATAGGGCACCACAGATCAGGCCCTGTTGATTGGAACCTGCCACAGACCATACTGTTTTCTGACTTATCATACTGCTGGCTACAGAACGCCACTGATTCCAGTGGATTCAGAGGGCCCAGAACGCTGGGATCTGCGATACAATGCTTCCTGATGTAGTTACAGCATTGTATACAGAAATGACAGATTCTAGACACTCTCTTGGGCCCAGATTGCTGAAATCTGCCCTACAGACATGGTTTTCCGATGTATTACACTGTGAACTACAGAACACCACTGATTATGGATGCTACAGAATGCCCAGAGCTTTGAAATCTGTGAAATAGGCACAGTTTTCTGTTGCAGTACACAGTATTGCTAACAGGGCACCACAGATCAGGCCCGGTTGATTGGAACCTGCCACACACCACACTGTTTTCTGACTTAGCACACTGCTGCCTACAGAACGCCACTGATTCAAGAGGATTCAGAGGGCCCAAAGCGCTGGGATCTGCGATACAATGCTTCCTGAAGTAGTTACAGCATTGTTTACAGAACACAACAGAATCTAGACACTCTCTTGGGCCCAGATTGCTGGAATCTGCCCTACAGACAAGGTTTTCCGATGTATTACACTGTGAACTACAGAACACCACCGATTATGGACCATACAGAATGCACAGAGCTTTAAAATCTATGATGTAGGCCCAGTTTTCTGTTGCAGTATACAGTATTGTTAACAGGGCACCACAGATCAGGCCCGCTTGATTGAAACCTGCCACACACCACACTGTTTTCTGACTTAGCACACTGCTGGCTACAGAACGCCACTGATTCCAGAGGAATCAGAGGGCCCAGAGCGCTGGGATCTGCGATACAATGCTTCCTGATGTAGTTACAGCATTGTATACAGAACACAACAGATTCTAGACACTCTCTTGGGCCCAGATTGCTGGAATCTGCCCTACAGACAAGGTTTTCCGATGTATTACACTGTGAACTATAAAACACCACCGATTATGGACCATACAGAATGCACAGAGCTTTGAAATCTATGATATAGGCCCAGTTTTCTGTTGCAGTATACAGTATTGCTAACAGGGCACCACAGATCAGGCCCGGTTGATTGGAACCTGCCACACACCACACTGTTTTCTGCAAACCGGATTCCAAAAAAGTTGGGACACTAAACAAATTGTGAATAAAAACTGAATGCAATGATGTGGAGATGTCAAATGTCAATATTTTATTTGTAATAGAACGTAGATGACAGCTCAAACGTTTAATCCGAGTAAATGTATCATTTTAAAGGAAAAATACGTTGATTCAAATTTCCACGGTGTCAACAAATCCCCAAAAAGTTGGGACAAGTAGCAATAAGAGGCTGGAAAAAGTAAATTTGAGCATAACGAAGAGCTGGAAGACCAATTAACACTAATTAGGTCAATTGGCAACATGATTGGGTATAAAAAGAGCTTCTCAGAGTGGCAGTGTCTCTCAGAAGCCAAGATGGGTAGAGGATCACCAATTCCCACAATGTTGCGCAGAAAGATAGTGGAGCAATATCAGAAAGGTGTTACCCAGCGAAAAATTGCAAAGACTTTGCATCTATCATCATCAACTGTGCATAAAATCATCTGAAGATTCAGAGAATCTGGAACAATCTCTGTGCGTAAGGGTCAAGGCCGTAAAACCATACTGGATGCCCGTGATCTCCAGGCCCTTAAACGACACTGCACCACAAACAGGAATGCTACTGTGAAGGAAATCATAGAATGGGCTCAGAAATACTTCCAGAAACCATTGTCAGTGAACACAATCCACCGTGCCATCCGCCGTTGCCAGCTGAAACTCTACAGTGCAAAGAAGAAGCCATTTCTAAGCAAGATCCACAAGCTCAGGCGTTTTCACTAGGCCAGTGATCATTTAAAATGGAGTGTGGCAAAATGGAAGACTGTTCTGTGGTCAGACGAGTCACAATTCACTGTTTTCTGACTTAGCACACTTCTGGCTACAGAATGCCACTGATTCCAGAGAATTCAGAGGGTCCAGAGCGCTGGGATCTGCGATACAATGCTTACTGATGTAGTTTCAGCATTGTATACAGAACACAACAGATTCTAGACACTCTCTTGGGCCCAGATTGCTGGAATCTGCCCTACAGACATGGTTTTCCCATGTATTACACTGTAAACTACAGAATACCACCGATTATGGACCCTACGGGATGCCCAGAGCTTTGAAATCTGTGATATAGGCCCAGTTTTCTGTTGAAACATACAGTATTGGTAACAGGGCTCCACCGATCAGGCCCAGTTCATTGGAAACTGCCACACACCACACTGTTTTCTGACTTAGCACACTGCTGGCTACAGAATGCCACTGATTCCAGAGAATTCAGAGGGTCCAGAGCGCTGGGATCTGCGATACAATGCTTCCTGATGTAGTTTCAGCATTGTATACAGAACACAACAGATTCTAGACACTCTCTTGGGCCCAGATTGCTGGAATCTGCCCTACAGACATGGTTTTCCCATGTATTACACTGTAAACTACAGAATACCACCGATTATGGACCCTACAGGATGCCCAGAGCTTTGAAATCTGTGATATAGGCCCAGTTTTCTGTTGAAATATACAGTATTGGTAACAGGGCTCCACCGATCAGGCCCAGTTCATTGGAAACTGCCACACACCACACTGTTTTCTGACTTAGCACACTGCTGGCTACAGAATGCCACTGATTCCATAGGATTCAGAGTGCCCAGAGCGCTGGGATCTGCGATACAATGCTTCCTGATGTAGTTACAGCATTGTATACAGAACACAACAGATTCTAGACACTCTCTTGGGCCCAGATTGCTGGAATCTGCCCTACAGACATGGTTTTCCCATGTATTACACTGTAAACTACAGAATACCACCGATTATGGACCCTACAGGATGCCCAGAGCTTTGAAATCTGTGATATAGGCCCAGTTTTCTGTTGAAACATACAGTATTGGTAACAGGGCTCCACCGATCAGGCCCAGTTCATTGGAAACTGCCACACACCACACTGTTTTCTGACTTAGCACACTTCTGGCTACAGAATGCCACTGATTCCAGAGAATTCAGAGGGTCCAGAGCGCTGGGATCTGCGATACAATGCTTACTGATGTAGTTTCAGCATTGTATACAGAACACAACAGATTCTAGACACTCTCTTGGGCCCAGATTGCTGTAATCTGCCCTACAGACATGGTTTTCCCATGTATTACACTTTAAACTACAGAATACCACAGATTATGGACCCTACAGGATGCCCAGAGCTTTGAAATCTGTGATATAGGCCCAGTTTTCTGTTGAAACATACAGTATTGGTAACAGGGCTCCACCGATCAGGCCCAGTTCATTGGAAACTGCCACACACCACACTGTTTTCTGACTTAGCACACTTCTGGCTACAGAATGCCACTGATTCCAGAGAATTCAGAGGGTCCAGAGCGCTGGGATCTGCGATACAATGCTTCCTGATGTAGTTTCAGCATTGTATACAGAACACAACAGATTCTAGACACTCTCTTGGGCCCAGATTGCTGGAATCTGCCCTACAGTTCTTGGTTTTCCCATGTATTACACTGTAAACTACAGAATACCACCGATTATGGACCCTACAGGATGCCCAGAGCTTTGAAATCTGTGATATAGGCCCAGTTTTCTGTTGAAATATACAGTATTGGTAACAGGGCTCCACCGATCAGGCCCAGTTCATTGGAAACTGCCACACACCGCACTGTTTTCTGACTTAGCACACTGCTGGCTACAGAATGCCACTGATTCCAGACAATTCAGAGGGTCCAGAGCACTGTGATCTGCTATACAATGCTTCCTGATGTAGTTTAAGCATTGTATACAGAACACAACAGAATTTAGACACTCTAATGGGCCCAGATTGCTGGAATCTGCCCTACAGACATGGTTTTCCCATGTATTACACTGTAAACTACAGAATACCACCGATTATGGACCCTACAGGATGCCCAGAGCTTTGAAATCTGTGATATAGGCCCAGTTTTCTGTTGAAATATACAGTATTGGTAACAGGGCTCCACCGATCAGGCCCAGTTCATTGGAAACTTCCACACACCACACTGTTTTCTGACTTACCACACTGCTGGCTACAGAATGCCACTGATTCCAGAGAATTCAGAGGGCCCAGAGCGCTGGGATCTGCGATACAATGCTTCCTGATGTAGTTACAGCATTGTATACAGAACACAACGGATCCTAGACACTCTCTTGGGCCCAGATTGCTGGAATCTGCCCTACAGACATGGTTTTCCCATGTATTACACTGTAAACTACAGAATACCACCGATTATGGACCCTATAGGATGCCCAGAGCTTTGAAATCTGTGATATAGGCCCAGTTTTCTGTTGAAATATACAGTATTGGTAACAGGGCTCCACCGATCAGGCCCAGTTCATTGGAAACTTCCACACACCACACTGTTTTCTGACTTACCACACTGCTGGCTACAGAATGCCACTGATTCCAGAGAATTCAGAGGGCCCAGAGCGCTGGGATCTGCGATACAATGCTTCCTGATGTAGTTACAGCATTGTATACAGAACACAACAGATTCTAGACACTCTCTTGGGCCCAGATTGCTGGAATCTGCCCTACAGACATGGTTTTCCCATGTATTACAATGTAAACTACAGAATACCACCGATTATGGACCCTACAGGATGCCCAGAGCTTTGAAATCTGTGATATAGGCCCAGTTTTCTGTTGAAACATACAGTATTGGTAACAGGGCTCCACCGATCAGGCCCAGTTCATTGGAAACTACCACACACCACACTGTTTTCTGACTTACCACACTGCTGGCTACAGAATGCCACTGATTCCAGAGAATTCAGAGGGCCCAGAGCGCTGGGATCTGCGATACAATGCTTCCTGATGTAGTTACAGCATTGTATACAGAACACAACAGATTCTAGACACTCTCTTGGGCCCAGATTGCTGGAATCTGCCCTACAGACATGGTTTTCCCATGTATTACATGGTAAACTACAGATCACTACCGATTATGGACCGTACAGGATGCCCAGAGCTTTGAAATCTGTGATATAAGGCCCAGTTTTCTGTTGAAACATACAGTATTGGTAACAGGGCTCCACCGATCAGGCCCAGTTCATTGGAAACTGCCACACACCACACTGTTTTCTGACTTAGCACACTGCTGGCTACAGAATGCCACTGATTCCAGAGAATTCAGAGGGCCCAGAGCGCTGGGATCTGCGATACAATGCTTACTGATGTAGTTTCAGCATTGAATACAGAACACAACAGATTCTAGACACTCTCTTGGGCCCAGATTGCTGGAATCTGCCCTACAGACATGGTTTTTTCCATGTATTACACTTTAAACTACAGAATACCACCGATTATGGACCCTACAGGATGCCCAGAGCTTTGAAATCTGTGATATAGGCCCAGTTTTCTGTTGAAACATACAGTATTGGTAACAGGGCTCCACCGATCAGGCCCAGTTCATTGGAAACTGCCACACACCACACTGTTTTCTGACTTAGCACACTGCTGGCTACAGAATGCCACTGATTCCAGAGAATTCAGAGGGTCCAGAGCGCTGGGATCTGCGATACAATGCTTCCTGATGTAGTTACAGCATTGTATACAGAACACAACAGATTCTAGACACTCTCTTGGGCCCAGATTGCTGGAATCTGCCCTACAGACATGGTTTTCCCATGTATTACACTGTAAACTACAGAATACCACCGATTATGGACCCTACAGGATGCCCAGAGCTTTGAAATCTGTGATATAGGCCCAGTTTTCTGTTGAAACATACAGTATTGGTAACAGGGCTCCACCGATCAGGCCCAGTTCATTGGAAACTGCCACACACCACACTGTTTTCTGACTTACCACACTGCTGGCTACAGAATGCCACTGATTCCAGAGAATTCAGAGGGTCCAGAGCGCTGGGATCTGCGATACAATGCTTCCTGATGTAGTTACAGCATTGTATACAGAACACAACAGATTCTAGACACTTTCTTGGGCACAGATTGCTGGAATCTGCCCTACAGACATGGTTTTCCCATGTATTACACTGTAAACTACAGAATACCACCGATTATGGACCCTACAGGATGCCCAGAGCTTTGAAATCTGTGATATAGGCCCAGTTTTCTGTTGAAATATACAGTATTGGTAACAGGGCTCCACCGATCAGGCCCAGTTCATTGGAAACTGCCACACACCACACTGTTTTCTGACTTACCACACTGCTGGCTACAGAATGCCACTGATTCCAGAGAATTCAGAGGGCCCAGAGCGCTGGGATCTGCGATACAATGCTTCCTGATGTAGTTACAGCATTGTATACAGAACACAACAGATTCTAGACACTCTCTTGGGCCCAGATTGCTGGAATCTGCCCTACAGACATGGTTTTCCCATGTATTACACTGTAAACTACAGAATACCACCGATTATGGACCCTACAGGATGCCCAGAGCTTTGAAATCTGTGATATAGGCCCAGTTTTCTGTTGAAACATACAGTATTGGTAACAGGGCTCCACCGATCAGGCCCAGTTCATTGGAAACTGCCACACACCACACTGTTTTCTGACTTAGCACACTGCTGGCTACAGAATGCCACTGATTCCAGAGAATTCAGAGGGTCCAGAGCGCTGGGATCTGCGATACAATGCTTCCTGATGTAGTTTCAGCATTGTATACAGAACACAACAGATTCTAGACACTCTCTTGGGCCCAGATTGCTGGAATCTGCCCTACAGACATGGTTTTCCCATGTATTACACTGTAAACTACAGAATACCACCGATTATGGACCCTACAGGATGCCCAGAGCTTTGAAATCTGTGATATAGGCCCAGTTTTCTGTTGAAATATACAGTATTGGTAACAGGGCTCCACCGATCAGGCCCAGTTCATTGGAAACTGCCACACACCACACTGTTTTCTGACTTAGCACACTGCTGGCTACAGAATGCCACTGATTCCAGAGAATTCAGAGGGTCCAGAGCGCTGGGATCTGCGATACAATGCTTACTGATGTAGTTTCAGCATTGTAATACAGAACACAACAGATTCTAGACACTCTCTTGGGCCCAGATTGCTGGAATCTGCCCTACAGACATGGTTTTCCCATGTATTACACTGTAAACTACAGAATACCACCGATTATGGACCCTACAGGATGCCCAGAGCTTTGAAATCTGTGATATAGGCCCAGTTTTCTGTTGAAACATACAGTATTGGTAACAGGGCTCCACCGATCAGGCCCAGTTCATTGGAAACTGCCACACACCACACTGTTTTCTGACTTAGCACACTGCTGGCTACAGAATGCCACTGATTCCAGAGAATTCAGAGGGTCCAGAGCGCTGGGATCTGCGATACAATGCTTCCTGATGTAGTTTCAGCATTGTATACAGAACACAACAGATTCTAGACACTCTCTTGGGCCCAGATTGCTGGAATCTGCCCTACAGACATGGTTTTCCCATGTATTACACTGTAAACTACAGAATACCACCGATTATGGACCCTACAGGATGCCCAGAGCTTTGAAATCTGTGATATAGGCCCAGTTTTCTGTTGAAACATACAGTATTGGTAACAGGGCTCCACCGATCAGGCCCAGTTCATTGGAAACTGCCACACACCACACTGTTTTCTGACTTAGCACACTGCTGGCTACAGAATGCCACTGATTCCAGAGAATTCAGAGGGTCCAGAGCGCTGGGATCTGCGATACAATGCTTACTGATGTAGTTTCAGCATTGTATACAGAACACAACAGATTCTAGACACTCTCTTGGGCCCAGATTGCTGGAATCTGCCCTACAGACATGGTTTTCCCATGTATTACACTGTAAACTACAGAATACCACCGATTATGGACCCTACAGGATGCCCAGAGCTTTGAAATCTGTGATATAGGCCCAGTTTTCTGTTGAAACATACAGTATTGGTAACAGGGCTCCACCGATCAGGCCCAGTTCATTGGAAACTGCCACACACCACACTGTTTTCTGACTTAGCACACTGCTGGCTACAGAATGCCACTGATTCCAGAGAATTCAGAGGGTCCAGAGCGCTGGGATCTGCGATACAATGCTTACTGATGTAGTTTCAGCATTGTATACAGAACACAACAGATTCTAGACACTCTCTTGGGCCCAGATTGCTGGAATCTGCCCTACAGACATGGTTTTCCCATGTATTACACTGTAAACTACAGAATACCACCGATTATGGACCCTACAGGATGCCCAGAGCTTTGAAATCTGTGATATAGGCCCAGTTTTCTGTTGAAACATACAGTATTGGTAACAGGGCTCCACCGATCAGGCCCAGTTCATTGGAAACTGCCACACACCACACTGTTTTCTGACTTAGCACACTGCTGGCTACAGAATGCCACTGATTCCAGAGAATTCAGAGGGTCCAGAGCGCTGGGATCTGCGATACAATGCTTACTGATGTAGTTTCAGCATTGTATACAGAACACAACAGATTCTAGACACTCTCTTGGGCCCAGATTGCTGGAATCTGCCCTACAGACATGGTTTTTCCATGTATTACACTGTAAACTACAGAATACCACCGATTATGGACCCTACAGGATGCCCAGAGCTTTGAAATCTGTGATATAGGCCCAGTTTTCTGTTGAAACATACAGTATTGGTAACAGGGCTCCACCGATCAGGCCCAGTTCATTGGAAACTGCCACACACCACACTGTTTTCTGACTTAGCACACTGCTGGCTACAGAATGCCACTGATTCCAGAGAATTCAGAGGGTCCAGAGCGCTGGGATCTGCGATACAATGCTTCCTGATGTAGTTTCAGCATTGTATACAGAACACAACAGATTCTAGACACTCTCTTGGGCCCAGATTGCTGGAATCTGCCCTACAGACATGGTTTTCCCATGTATTACACTGTAAACTACAGAATACCACCGATTATGGACCCTACAGGATGCCCAGAGCTTTGAAATCTGTGATATAGGCCCAGTTTTCTGTTGAAACATACAGTATTGGTAACAGGGCTCCACCGATCAGGCCCAGTTCATTGGAAACTGCCACACACCACACTGTTTTCTGACTTAGCACACTGCTGGCTACAGAATGCCACTGATTCCAGAGAATTCAGAGGGTCCAGAGCGCTGGGATCTGCGATACAATGCTTACTGATGTAGTTTCAGCATTGTATACAGAACACAACAGATTCTAGACACTCTCTTGGGCCCAGATTGCTGGAATCTGCCCTACAGACATGGTTTTCCCATGTATTACACTGTAAACTACAGAATACCACCGATTATGGACCCTACAGGATGCCCAGAGCTTTGAAATCTGTGATATAGGCCCAGTTTTCTGTTGAAACATACAGTATTGGTAACAGGGCTCCACCGATCAGGCCCAGTTCATTGGAAACTGCCACACACCACACTGTTTTCTGACTTAGCACACTGCTGGCTACAGAATGCCACTGATTCCAGAGAATTCAGAGGGTCCAGAGCGCTGGGATCTGCGATACAATGCTTACTGATGTAGTTTCAGCATTGTATACAGAACACAACAGATTCTAGACACTCTCTTGGGCCCAGATTGCTGGAATCTGCCCTACAGACATGGTTTTCCCATGTATTACACTGTAAACTACAGAATACCACCGATTATGGACCCTACAGGATGCCCAGAGCTTTGAAATCTGTGATATAGGCCCAGTTTTCTGTTGAAACATACAGTATTGGTAACAGGGCTCCACCGATCAGGCCCAGTTCATTGGAAACTGCCACACACCACACTGTTTTCTGACTTAGCACACTGCTGGCTACAGAATGCCACTGATTCCAGAGAATTCAGAGGGTCCAGAGCGCTGGGATCTGCGATACAATGCTTACTGATGTAGTTTCAGCATTGTATACAGAACACAACAGATTCTAGACACTCTCTTGGGCCCAGATTGCTGGAATCTGCCCTACAGACATGGTTTTCCCATGTATTACACTGTAAACTACAGAATACCACCGATTATGGACCCTACAGGATGCCCAGAGCTTTGAAATCTGTGATATAGGCCCAGTTTTCTGTTGAAACATACAGTATTGGTAACAGGGCTCCACCGATCAGGCCCAGTTCATTGGAAACTGCCACACACCACACTGTTTTCTGACTTAGCACACTGCTGGCTACAGAATGCCACTGATTCCAGAGAATTCAGAGGGTCCAGAGCGCTGGGATCTGCGATACAATGCTTACTGATGTAGTTTCAGCATTGTATACAGAACACAACAGATTCTAGACACTCTCTTGGGCCCAGATTGCTGGAATCTGCCCTACAGACATGGTTTTCCCATGTATTACACTGTAAACTACAGAATACCACCGATTATGGACCCTACAGGATGCCCAGAGCTTTGAAATCTGTGATATAGGCCCAGTTTTCTGTTGAAACATACAGTATTGGTAACAGGGCTCCACCGATCAGGCCCAGTTCATTGGAAACTGCCACACACCACACTGTTTTCTGACTTAGCCACACTGCTGGCTACAGAATGCCACTGATTCCAGAGAATTCAGAGGGTCCAGAGCGCTGGGATCTGCGATACAATGCTTACTGATGTAGTTTCAGCATTGTATACAGAACACAACAGATTCTAGACACTCTCTTGGGCCCAGATTGCTGGAATCTGCCCTACAGACATGGTTTTCCCATGTATTACACTGTAAACTACAGAATACCACCGATTATGGACCCTACAGGATGCCCAGAGCTTTGAAATCTGTGATATAGGCCCAGTTTTCTGTTGAAACATACAGTATTGGTAACAGGGCTCCACCGATCAGGCCCAGTTCATTGGAAACTGCCACACACCACACTGTTTTCTGACTTATCCACACTGCTGGCTACAGAATGACACTGATTCCAGAGAATTCAGAGGGTCCAGAGCGCTGGGATCTGCGATACAATGCTTACTGATGTAGTTTCAGCATTGTATACAGAACACAACAGATTCTAGACACTCTCTTGGGCCCAGATTGCTGGAATCTGCCCTACAGACATGGTTTTCCCATGTATTACACTGTAAACTACAGAATACCACCGATTATGGACCCTACAGGATGCCCAGAGCTTTGAAATCTGTGATATAGGCCCAGTTTTCTGTTGAAACATACAGTATTGGTAACAGGGCTCCACCGATCAGGCCCAGTTCATTGGAAACTGCCACACACCACACTGTTTTCTGACTTAGCACACTGCTGGCTACAGAATGCCACTGATTCCAGAGAATTCAGAGGGTCCAGAGCGCTGGGATCTGCGATACAATGCTTCCTGATGTAGTTTCAGCATTGTATACAGAACACAACAGATTCTAGACACTCTCTTGGGCCCAGATTGCTGGAATCTGCCCTACAGACATGGTTTTCCCATGTATTACACTGTAAACTACAGAATACCACCGATTATGGACCCTACAGGATGCCCAGAGCTTTGAAATCTGTGATATAGGCCCAGTTTTCTGTTGAAATATACAGTATTGGTAACAGGGCTCCACCGATCAGGCCCAGTTCATTGGAAACTGCCACACACCACACTGTTTTCTGACTTAGCACACTGCTGGCTACAGAATGCCACTGATTCCAGAGAATTCAGAGGGTCCAGAGCGCTGGGATCTGCGATACAATGCTTACTGATGTAGTTTCAGCATTGTATACAGAACACAACAGATTCTAGACACTCTCTTGGGCCCAGATTGCTGGAATCTGCCCTACAGACATGGTTTTCCCATGTATTACACTGTAAACTACAGAATACCACCGATTATGGACCCTACAGGATGCCCAGAGCTTTGAAATCTGTGATATAGGCCCAGTTTTCTGTTGAAACATACAGTATTGGTAACAGGGCTCCACCGATCAGGCCCAGTTCATTGGAAACTGCCACACACCACACTGTTTTCTGACTTAGCCACACTGCTGGCTACAGAATGCCACTGATTCCAGAGAATTCAGAGGGTCCAGAGCGCTGGGATCTGCGATACAATGCTTACTGATGTAGTTTCAGCATTGTATACAGAACACAACAGATTCTAGACACTCTCTTGGGCCCAGATTGCTGGAATCTGCCCTACAGACATGGTTTTCCCATGTATTACACTGTAAACTACAGAATACCACCGATTATGGACCCTACAGGATGCCCAGAGCTTTGAAATCTGTGATATAGGCCCAGTTTTCTGTTGAAACATACAGTATTGGTAACAGGGCTCCACCGATCAGGCCCAGTTCATTGGAAACTGCCACACACCACACTGTTTTCTGACTTAGCACACTGCTGGCTACAGAATGACACTGATTCCAGAGAATTCAGAGGGTCCAGAGCGCTGGGATCTGCGATACAATGCTTCCTGATGTAGTTTCAGCATTGTATACAGAACACAACAGATTCTAGACACTCTCTTGGGCCCAGATTGCTGGAATCTGCCCTACAGACATGGTTTTCCCATGTATTACACTGTAAACTACAGAATACCACCGATTATGGACCCTACAGGATGCCCAGAGCTTTGAAATCTGTGATATAGGCCCAGTTTTCTGTTGAAACATACAGTATTGGTAACAGGGCTCCACCGATCAGGCCCAGTTCATTGGAAACTGCCACACACCACACTGTTTTCTGACTTAGCACACTGCTGGCTACAGAATGACACTGATTCCAGAGAATTCAGAGGGTCCAGAGCGCTGGGATCTGCGATACAATGCTTACTGATGTAGTTTCAGCATTGTATACAGAACACAACAGATTCTAGACACTCTCTTGGGCCCAGATTGCTGGAATCTGCCCTACAGACATGGTTTTCCCATGTATTACACTGTAAACTACAGAATACCACCGATTATGGACCCTACAGGATGCCCAGAGCTTTGAAATCTGTGATATAGGCCCAGTTTTCTGTTGAAACATACAGTATTGGTAACAGGGCTCCACCGATCAGGCCCAGTTCATTGGAAACTGCCACACACCACACTGTTTTCTGACTTACCACACTGCTGGCTACAGAATGACACTGATTCCAGAGAATTCAGAGGGTCCAGAGCGCTGGGATCTGCGATACAATGCTTACTGATGTAGTTTCAGCATTGTATACAGAACACAACAGATTCTAGACACTCTCTTGGGCCCAGATTGCTGGAATCTGCCCTACAGACATGGTTTTCCCATGTATTACACTGTAAACTACAGAATACCACCGATTATGGACCCTACAGGATGCCCAGAGCTTTGAAATCTGTGATATAGGCCCAGTTTTCTGTTGAAACATACAGTATTGGTAACAGGGCTCCACCGATCAGGCCCAGTTCATTGGAAACTGCCACACACCACACTGTTTTCTGACTTAGCCACACTGCTGGCTACAGAATGACACTGATTCCAGAGAATTCAGAGGGTCCAGAGCGCTGGGATCTGCGATACAATGCTTACTGATGTAGTTCAGCATTGTATACAGAACACAACAGATTCTAGACACTCTCTTGGGCCCAGATTGCTGGAATCTGCCCTACAGACATGGTTTTCCCATGTATTACACTGTAAACTACAGAATACCACCGATTATGGACCCTACAGGATGCCCAGAGCTTTGAAATCTGTGATATAGGCCCAGTTTTCTGTTGAAACATACAGTATTGGTAACAGGGCTCCACCGATCAGGCCCAGTTCATTGGAAACTGCCACACACCACACTGTTTTCTGACTTAGCACACTGCTGGCTACAGAATGCCACTGATTCCAGAGAATTCAGAGGGTCCAGAGCGCTGGGATCTGCGATACAATGCTTACTGATGTAGTTTCAGCATTGTATACAGAACACAACAGATTCTAGACACTCTCTTGGGCCCAGATTGCTGGAATCTGCCCTACAGACATGGTTTTCCCATGTATTACACTGTAAACTACAGAATACCACCGATTATGGACCCTACAGGATGCCCAGAGCTTTGAAATCTGTGATATAGGCCCCAGTTTTCTGTTGAAACATACAGTATTGGTAACAGGGCTCCACCGATCAGGCCCAGTTCATTGGAAACTGCCACACACCACACTGTTTTCTGACTTAGCACACTGCTGGCTACAGAATGCCACTGATTCCAGAGAATTCAGAGGGTCCAGAGCGCTGGGATCTGCGATACAATGCTTCCTGATGTAGTTACAGCATTGTATACAGAACACAACAGATTCTAGACACTCTCTTGGACCCAGATTGCTGGAATCTGCCCTACAGACATGGTTTTCCCATGTATTACATGGTAAACTACAGAACACTACCGATTATGGACCTACAGGATGCCCAGAGCTTTGAAATCTGTGATATAGGCCAGTTTTCTGTTGAAATATACCGTATTGGTAACAGGGCTCCACCGATCAGGCCCAGTTCATTGGAAACTGCCACACACCACACTGTTTTCTGACTTAGCACACTTCTGGCTACAGAATGCCACTGATTCCAGAGAATTCAGAGGGTCCAGAGCGCTGGGATCTGCGATACAATGCTTACTGATGTAGTTTCAGCATTGTATACAGAACACAACAGATTCTAGACACTCTCTTGGGCCCAGATTGCTGGAATCTGCCCTACAGACATGGTTTTCCCATGTATTACACTGTAAACTACAGAATACCACCGATTATGGACCCTACAGGATGCCCAGAGCTTTGAAATCTGTGAT